>NC_092708.1:288020961-288160961 GCF_047496885.1 Scyliorhinus torazame | reverse complement strand
CTGGAGGGATGGATGGATGGCTGGATGGACGGCTGGATGGATGGATGGCTGGATGGATGGCTCGCTGGAGGGATGGATTGATGGATGGATGGCTGGATGGATGGCTGGATGGATGGATGGCTGAATGGATGGCTGGCTGGAGGGATGGATGGATGGATGGCTGAATGGAGGGATGGCTGGATGGTTGGCTGGCTAGAGGGAGGGATGGATGAATGGATGGCTGGATGGATGGCTGGCTGGAGGGATGCATGGATGGATGGATGGCTGGATGGACGGCTGGTTTGGATGGATGGCTGGATGGATGGCTGGCTGGAGGGATGGGTTGATGGATGGATGACTGGTTGGATGGCTGGATGGATGGATTGCTGGATGGATGGCTGACTGGAGGGATGGATGGATGCGTGGATGGCTGGATGGAGGGATGGCTGGATGGTTGGCTGGCTGGATGGATGGATGTATAGATGGCTGGATGGATGGCTGGATGGAGGGACTGCTGGATGGATGGCTGGCTGGAGCGATGGATGGATGGCTGGATGGATGGATGGCTTAATGGCTGGCTGGCTGGAGGGATGGATGGCTGGATGGATGGCTGGATGGATGGAAGGATGGCTGGCTGGAGGTATGGATGGATGGATGATTGGCTGGATGGATGGCTGGATCGATGGATGGCTGGATGAATGGCTGGCTGGAGGGATGGATGGATGGCTGAATGGATGGATGGATGGCTGGATGGATGGATGGATGGATGGCTGGATGGATGGCTGGATGGATGGCTGGATGGATGGATGGATGGATGGATGGATGGATGGATGGATTGATGGCTGGCTGGAGGGATGGATGGAAGGCTGGCTGGAGGGATGGATGGATGGATGGCAGGATGGATGGCTGGTTAGATGGATGGCTGGATGGATGGCTGGCTGGAGGGATGGATGGATGGATGGGTGGCTGGATGGATGTCTGGATGGATGGTTGGATGGATGGATGGATGGATGAATGGATGGATGGATGGATGGATGGATGGATGGATGGATGGATGGATGTATGGATGGCTGGCTGGCTGGAGGGATGGATGGAAGGCTGGCTGGAGGGATGGATGGATGGATGGCTGGATGGATGGCTGGATAGATGGATGGCTGGATGGATGGCTGGCTGGAGGGATGGATGGGTGCATTGGTGGCTGGATGGATCGCTGGATGGATGGATTTCCGGATGGATGGCTGTCTGGAGAGATGGCTGGATGGATGGATGGCTGGATGGATGGCTGGCTGGAGGGATGGATGGATGGATGGCTGGAAGGATGACTGGATGAATGGATGGCTGGATGGATGGCTGGCTGGAGGAATGGATGGATGGATGGCTGGATTGATGGATGGATGGATGGCTGGATGGATGGCTGAATGGATGGCTGGATGGATGGATGGCTGGATGAATAGCTGGCTGGAGGGATGGATGGATGGATGGATGGTGGATGGACGGCTGGATGGATGGATGGCTGGATGGATGGCTGGCTGGAGGGATGGATTGATGGATGGATGGCTGGATGGATGGCTGGATGGATGGATGGCTGGATAGATGGGTGGCTGGAGGGATGGATGGATGGCTGGATGGAGGGATGGAGGGATGGCTGGATGTAGGGTTGGCTAGATGATTGGCTGGCTCGAGGGATGGATGGATGGCTGGATGGATGGCTGGCTGGAGGGATGGATGGATGGCTGGATGGACGGCTGGATGGATGGATGGCTGGATGGATGGCTCGCTGGAGGGATGGATTGATGGATGGATGGCTGGATGGATGGCTGGATGGATGGATGGCTGAATGGATGGCTGGCTGGAGGGATGGATGGATGGATGGCTGAATGGAGGGATGGCTGGATGGTTGGCTGGCTAGAGGGAGGGATGGATGAATGGATGGCTGGATGGATGGCTGGCTGGAGGGATGCATGGATGGATGGATGGCTGGATGGACGGCTGGTTTGGATGGATGGCTGGATGGATGGCTGGCTGGAGGGATGGGTTGATGGATGGATGACTGGTTGGATGGCTGGATGGATGGATTGCTGGATGGATGGCTGACTGGAGGGATGGATGGATGCGTGGATGGCTGGATGGAGGGATGGCTGGATGGTTGGCTGGCTGGATGGATGGATGTATAGATGGCTGGATGGATGGCTGGATGGAGGGATTGCTGGATGGATGGCTGGCTGGAGCGATGGATGGATGGCTGGATGGATGGATGGCTTAATGGCTGGCTGGCTGGAGGGATGGATGGCTGGATGGATGGCTGGATGGATGGAAGGATGGCTGGCTGGAGGTATGGATGGATGGATGATTGGCTGGATGGATGGCTGGATCGATGGATGGCTGGATGAATGGCTGGCTGGAGGGATGGATGGATGGCTGAATGGATGGCTGGATGGATGGATGGCTGGATGGATGACTCGCTGGATGGATGGCTTAATGGATGGATGGCTGGATGGATGGCTGGATGGTTGGATGGATGGATGGATGGATGGATGGATGGCTGGATGGATGGATGGCTGGATGGCTGGAAGTCTGGATGGATGGATGGCTGGATGGATGGCTGGATGGATGGACGGATGGATGGAGGGATGGCTGGATGGATGGCTGGCTGGAGGGATGGATGTATGGCTGGATGGATGTCTGGATGGAGGAATGGCTGGATGGATGGCTGGCTGGAGAGATGGATCGATGGATGGATGGCTGGATGGATGGCTGGATGGATGGATGGCTGGACGGACGATTGGCTGGAGGGATGTATGGGTGGATGGCTGGATGGATGGCTGGCTGGAGGGAAGGATGGATGGATGAATGGATGGCTGTATGGATGGCTGGATGGAAAGATGGCTGGATGGATGGCTGGCTGGAGTGATGAATGCGTGGATGGTTGGATGGATGGCTAGTTGGATTGATGGCTGGATGGATGGCTGGCTGGAGGGATGGAAGGATGGATGGATGGCTGGATGGATGGCTGGATGGATGGCTCGATGTCTTGATGGCTGGCTGGATGGATGGATGACTGGTTGGCTGGATGTATGGATGGATGGCTGGATGGATGGCTGGATGGATGGATGGATGAATGGATGGATGGCTGGATGGATGGATGGATGGATGGCTGGATGGATGGCTGGATGGATGGCTGGATGGATGGATGGATGGATGGATGGATGGATGGATGGATGGATGGATGGATGGATGGATGGATGGCTGGAGGGATGGATGGAAGGCTGGCTGGAGGGATGGATGGATGGATGGCTGGATGGATGGCTGGATAGATGGATGGCTGGATGGATGGCTGGCTGGAGGGATGGATGGATGCATGGGTGGCTGGATGGATGGCTGGATGGATGGATTTCCGGATGGATGGCTGCCTGGAGAGATGGCTGGATGGATGGATGGCTGGATGGATGGCTGGCTGGAGTGATGGATGCGTGGATGGTTGGATGGATGGCTAGTTGGATTGATGGCTGGATGGATGGCTGGCTGGAGGGATGGAAGGATGGATGGATGGCTGGATGGATGGCTGGATGGATGGCTGGATGTCTGGATGGCTGGCTGGATGGATGGATGACTGGTTGGCTGGATGTATGGATGGATGGCTGGATGGATGGTTGGATGGATGGATGGATGGATGGATGGCTGGATGGATGGATGGATGGATGGCTGGATGGATGGCTGGATGGATGGCTGGATGGATGGATGGATGGATGGATGGATGGATGGATGGATGGATGGATGGATGGCTGGCTGGAGGGATGGATGGAAGGCTGGCTGGAGGGATGGATGGATGGATGGCTGGATGGATGGCTGGTTAGATGGATGGCTGGATGGATGGCTGGCTGGAGGGATGGATGGATGGATGGGTGGCTGGATGGATGGCTGGATGGATGGATGGATGGATGGATGGATGGATGGATGGATGGATGGATGGCTGGCTGGCTGGAGGGATGGATGGAAGGCTGGCTGGAGGGATGGATGGATGGATGGCTGGATGGATGGCTGGATAGATGGATGGCTGGATGGATGGCTGGCTGGAGGGATGGATGGATGCATGGGTGGCTGGATGGATGGCTGGATGGATGGATTTCCGGATGGATGGCTGTCTGGAGAGGTGGCTGGATGGATGGATGGCTGGATGGATGGCTGGCTGGAGGAATGGATGGATGGCTGGCTGGAACGATGACTGGATGAATGGATGGCTGGATGGATGGCTGGCTGGAGGAATGGATGGATGGATGGCTGGATTGATGGCTGGATGGATGGATGGCTGGATGGATGGCTGAATGGATGGCTGGATGGATGGCTGGCTGGATGGATAGCTGGCTGGAGGGATGGATGGATGGATGGATGGTTGGATGGACGGCTGGATGGCTGGATGGCTGGATGGATGGCTGGCTGGAGGGATGGATTGATGGATGGATGGCTGGATGGATGGCTGGATGGAGGGATGGCTGGATGGCTGGCTTGCTGGAGGGATGGATGGATGGATGGTTGGCTGGATTGATGGCTGGATGGCTGGATGGCTGGATGGATGGCTTGCTGGAGGAATGGATGGATGGATGGATGGATGGCTGGATGGATGGCTGGATGGATGGATGGCAGGATGAATGGCTGGCTGGAGGGATGGATGGATGGCTGAATGGATGGCAGAATGGATGGATGGCTGGATGGATGACTCGCTGGATGGATGGCTTAATGGATGGATGGCTGGATGGATGGCTGGATGGTTGGATGGATGGATGGATGGATGGATGGATGGATGGATGGCTGGATGGATGGATGGCTGGATGGCTGGAAGTCTGGATGGATGGATGGCTGGATGGATGGCTGGATGGATGGACGGATGGATGGAGGGATGGCTGGATGGATGGCTGGCTGGAGGGATGGATGGATGGCTGGATGGATGTCTGGAAGGAGGAATGGCTGGATGGATGGCAGGCTGGAGAGATGGATCGATGGATGGATGGCTGGATGGATGGCTGGATGGATGGCTGGCTGGAGGGAAGAATGGATGGATGGATGGATGGCTGTAGGGATGGCTGGATGGATGGATGGCTGGATGGATGACTCGCTGGATGGATGGCTTAAAGGATGGATGGCTGGATGGATGGCTGGATGGTTGGATGGATGGATGGATGGATGGATGGATGGATGGCTGGATGGATGGATGGCTGGATGGCTGGAAGTCTGGATGGATGGATGGCTGGATGGATGGATGGCTGGATGGACGGCTGGATGGATGGATGGCTGGATGGATGGCTGGCTGGAGGGATGGATTGATGGATGGATGGCTGGATGGATGGCTGGATGGATGGATGGCTGGATGGATGGCTGGCTGGAGGGATGGATGGATGGATGGCTGGATGGAGGGATGTCTGGATGGTTGGCTGGCTAGAGGGAGGGATGGATGAATGGCTGGCTGGATGGATGGCTGGCTGGAGGGATGCATGGATGGATGGATGGCTGGATTGACGGCTGGTTTGGATGGATGGCTGGATGGATGGCTGGCTGGAGGGATGGATTGATGGATGGATGACTGGTTGGATGGCTGGATGGATGGATTGCTGGATGGATAGCTGGCTGGAGGGATGGATGGATGGGTGGATGGCTGGATGGAGGGATGGCTGGATGGTTGGCTGGCTGGATGGATGGATGGATGGATGGCTGTATGGATGGCTGGATGGAGGGATTGCTGGATGGATGGCTGGCTGGAGCGATGGATGGATGGCTGGATGGATGGCTGGATGGATGGATGGCTTATTGGCTGGCTGGCTGGAGGGATGGATGGCTGGATGGATGGCTTGATGGATGGATGGGTGGATGGCTGATTGGAAGTATGGATGGATGGATGATTGGCTGGATGGATGGCTGAATGGAGAGATGGATGAATGCATGGATGGCTGGATGGATGGCTGGATGGAGGGATGGCTGGATGGATGGCTTGCTGGAGGGATGGATGGATGGATGGTTGGCTGGATTGATGGCTGGATGGCTGGATGGATGGCTTGCTGGAGGGATGGATGGATGAATGGATGGATGGCTGGATGGATGGCTGGATGGATGGATGGCTGGATGAATGGCTGGCTGGTGGGATGGATGGATGGGTGAATGGATGGCTGGATGGATGGATGGCTGGATGGATGACTCGCTGGATGGATGGCTTAATGGATGGATGGCTGGATGGATGGCTGGATGGTTGGATGGATGGATGGATGGATGGATGGATGGATGGATGGATGGCTGGATGGCTGGAAGTCTGGATGGATGGATGGCTGGATGGATGGCTGGATGGATGGATGGACGGATGGATGGAGGGATGGCTGGATGGATGGCTGGCTGGATGGATGGATGGATGGCTGGATGGATGTCTGGATGGAGGAATGGCTGGATGGATGGCTATATGGATGGCTGGATGGATAGATGGCTGGATGGATGGCTGGCTGGAGTGATGGATGCGTGTATGGTTGGATGGATGGCTAGTTGGATTGATGGCTGGATGGATGGCTGGCTGGAGGGATGGAAGGATGTATGGATGGCTGGATGGATGGCTGGATGGATGGCTGGATGTCTTGATGGCTGGCTGGATGGATAGATGACTGGTTGGCTGGATGTATGGATGGATGGCTGGATGGATGGCTGGATGGATGGATGGATGAATGGATGGATGGCTGGATGGATGGATGGATGGATGGATGGCTGGATGGATGGCTGGATGGTTGGCTGGCTGGATGGATGGATGGATGGATGTATGGATGGATGGATGGATGGATGGATGGATGGATGGATGGATGGCTGGCTGGCTGGAGGGATGGATGGAAGGCTGGCTGGAGGGTTGGATGAATCGATGGCTGGATGGATGGCTGGATAGATGGATGGCTGGATGGATGGCTGGCTGGAGGGATGGATGGATGCATGGGTGGCTGGATGGATGGCTGGATGGATGGATTTCCGGATGGATGGCTGTCTGGAGAGATGGCTGGATGGATGGCTGGCTGGATGGATGGCTGGCTGGAGGGACGGATGGATGGATGGATGGCTGGATGGATGGCTGGATGGATGGATGTCTGGATGGATGGCTTGCTGGAGGGATGGATGGGTGGCTGGATGGATGGCTGGATGGATGGCTGGATGGATTGCTGGCTGGAGGAATGGATGGATTAATGGATGGCTGGACGTATGGCTGGATGGATGGAAGGCTGGGTGGATGGCTGGCTGGAGTAATGGATGGATGGATGGCTGAATGGATGGCTAGATCGATGGATGGCTGGATGGATGGCTGGCTGGATGGATGGAGTCATGGATGGATGGCTGGATGGATGGCTGGATGGAAGGATGGCTGGATGCATGGCTGGCTGGAGGGATGGATTGAATGATGGATGGCTGGATGGCTGGCTGGATGGATGGCTGGCTGGAGCGATGGATGGATGGATGGATGGCAGGATGGATGGCTGGAAGGATGGATGGCTGGATGGATGGCTGGCTGGAGGGATGGATGGATGGATGGAAGGCTGGATGGATGGATGGACGAATGGATGGCTGGATGGATGGCTGGCTGGAGGGATGGATGGATGGAGGGATGGATGGATGGATGGATGGATGGCTGAATGGTTGGCTAGATCGATGGATGTCTGTAGGAATGGATGGATGGATGGCTGGATGGATGGCTGGATGGATTGATGGCTGGATGAATGGCTGAATGGATGGCTGGATGGATGGATGGCTGGGTGGATAGCTGGCTGCAGGGATGGATGGATGGCTGGATGGATGGCTGGATGGATGGGTGGATGGTTGGATGGAGGGAAAGCTGGATGGCTGGCTGGCTGGAGTGATGGATGGCTGGATGGATGGCTGGATGGATGGATGGATGGATGGATGGATGGCTGGCTGGAGGTATGGATGGATGGATGATTGGCTGGATGGATGGCTGGATGGAGAGATGGATGAATGCATCGATGGCTGGATGGATGGCTGGATGGAGGGATGGATGGATGGCTGGATGGACGGCTGGATGGATGGATGGCTGGATGGATGGCTGGCTGGAGGGATGGATTGATGGATGGATGGCTGGATGGATGGCTGGATGGATGGATGGCTGGATGGATGGCTGGCTGGAGGGATGAATGGATGGATGGCTGGATGGAGGGATGGCTGGATGGTTGGCTGGCTAGAGGGATGGATGGATGGATGGATGGCTGGATGGATGGCTGGCTGGAGGGATGCATGGATGGATGGATGGCTGGATGGACGGCTGGTTTGGATGGATGGCTGGATGGATGGCTGGCTGGAGGGATGGATGAATGGGTGGATGGCTGGATGGAGGGATGGCTGGATGGTTGGCTAGCTGGATGGATGGATGGATGGATTGATGGCTGGATGGATGGCTGGATGGAGGGATTGCTGGATGGATGGCTGGCTGGAGGGATGGATGGATGGCTGGATGGATGGCTGGATGGATGGATGGCTTAATGTCTGGCTGGCTGGAGGGATGGATGGCTGGATGGATGGCTGGATAGATGGATGGATGGATGGAAGGATGGCTGGCTGGAGGTATGAATGGATGGATGATTGGCTGGATGGATGGCTGGATGGAGAGATGGATGAATGCATGGATGGCTGGATGGATGGCTGGATGGAGGGATGGTTGGATGGATGGCTTGCTGGAGGGATGGATGGATGGATGGTTGGCTGGATTGATGGCTGTTTGGCTGGATGGATGGCTTGCTGGCGGGATGGATGGATGGATGGCTGAATGGATGGCTGGATGGATGGATGGCTGGATGAATGGCTTGCTGGAGGGATGGATGGATGGCTGGATGGATGGCTGGATGGATGGATGGCTGGATGGATGTCTCGCTGGCGGGATGGATGGATGGATGGATGGCTCGATGGATGGCTTAATGGATGGATGGCTGGATGGTTGGATGGATGGATGGCTGGATGGACGGATGGATGGATGGATGGATGGCTGGATGGCTGGAAGTCTGGATGGATGGATGGCTGGATGGATGGCTGAATGGATGGATGGCTGGACGGATGGATGGCTGGATGGATGGCTGGCTGGAGGAATGGATGGATGGATGGATGGATGGATGGCTGGATGGATGGATGGCTGGATGGATGGCTGGCTGGAGGAATGGGAGGATGGATGAATGGCTGGATGGATGGCTGGATGGATGGACGGATGGACGGAGGGATGGCTGGATGGATGGCTGGCTGGAGGGATGGATTGATGGCTGGATGGATGTCTGGATGGAGGAATGGCTGGATGGATGGCTGGCTGGAGGGATGGATGGATGGATGGATGGCTGGATGAATGGCTGGATGGATGGATGTCTGGATGGACGATTGGCTGGAGGGATGGATGGATGGATGGCTGGATGGATGGCTGGCTGGAGGGATGGATGGATGGATGGCTGTATGGATGGCTGGATGGATGGCTGGATGGATGGCTGGCTGGAGTGATGGATAGGTGGATGTTTGGATCGGTGGCTAGTTGGATTAATGGCTGGATGGATGGCAGGCTGGAGGGATGGAAGGATGGATGGATGGCTGGATGGATGGCTGGATGGATGGCTGGATGTCTGGATGGCTGGCTGGATGGATGGATGAATGGTTGGCTGGATGTATGGATGGATGGCTGGATGGATGGCTGGATGGATGGATGGATGGATGGATGGATGGATGGCTGGATGGATGGATGGATGGATGGCTGGATGGATGGCTGGATGGATGGCTGGATGGATGGATGGATGGATGGATGGATGGATGGATGGATGGATGGCTGGCTGGCTTGATGGATGGCTGGCTGGAGGGGTGGATGGAAGGCTGGCTGGAGGGATGGATGGATGGATGGCTGGATGGATGGCTGGATAGATGGATGGCTGGATGGATGGCTGGCTGGAGGGATGGATGGATGGATGGGTGGCTGGATGGATGGCTGGATGGATGGATTTCCGGATGGATGGCTGTCTGGAGGGATGGCTGGATGGATGGATGGCTGGATGGATGGCTGGCAGGAGGAATGGATGGATGGATGGATGGCTGGATGGATGGCTGGATGGATGGATGTCTGGATGGATGGCTGGCTGGAGGGATGGATGGATGGATGGAAGGCTGGATGGATGGATGGACGAATGGATGGCTGGATGGATGGCTGGCTGGAGGGATGGATGGATGGAGGGATGGATGGATGGATGGCTGAATGGTTGGCTAGATCGATGGATGGCTGTAGGAATGGATGGATGGATGGCTGGATGGATGGCTGGATGGATTGATGGCTGGATGGATGGCTGAATGGATGGCTGGATGGATGGATGGCTGGGTGGATAGCTGGCTGCAGGGATGGATGGATGGCTGGATGGATGGCTGGATGGATGGGTGGATGGTTGGATGGAGGGAAAGCTGGATGGTTGGCTGGCTGGATGGATGGATGGATGGATGGATGGCTGGATGGAGGGATTGCTGGATGGAGGGATTGCTGGATGGATGGCTGGCTGGAGGGATGGACGGATGGGTGGATGGATGGCTGGATGGATGGTTCGCTTAATGGCTGGCTGGCTGGAGTGATGGATGGCTGGATGGATGGCTGGATGGATGGATGGATGGATGGCTGGCTGGAGGTATGGATGGATGGATGATTGGCTGGATGGATGGCTGGATGGAGAGATGGATGAATGCATCGGTGGCTGGATGGATGGCTGGATGGAGGGATGGATGGATGGCTGGATGGACGGCTGGATGGATGGATGGCTGGATGGATGGCTGGCTGGAGGGATGGATTGATGGATGGATGGCTGGATGGATGGCTGGATGGATGGATGGCTGGATGGATGGCTGGCTGGAGGGATGAATGGATGGATGGCTGGATGGAGGGATGGCTGGATGGTTGGCTGGCTAGAGGGATGGATGGATGGATGGATGGCTGGATGGATGGCTGGCTGAAGGGATGCATGGATGGATGGATGGCTGGATGGACGGCTGGTTTGGATGGATGGCTGGATGGATGGCTGGCTGGAGGGATGGATGAATGGGTGGATGGCTGGATGGAGGGATGGCTGGATGGTTGGCTGGCTGGATGGATGGATGGATGGATTGATGGCTGTATGGATGGCTGGATGGAGGGATTGCTGGATGGATGGCTGGCTGGAGGGATGGATGGATGGCTGGATGGATGGCTGGATGGATGGATGGCTTAATGTCTGGCTGGCTGGAAGGATGGATGGCTGGATGGATGGATGGATGGATGGATGGATGGATGGAAGGATGGCTGGTTGGAGGTATGGATGGATGGATGATTGGCTGGATGGATGGCTGGATGGAGAGATGGATGAATGCATGGATGGCTGGATGGATGGCTGGATGGAGGGATGGTTGGATGGATGGCTTGCTGGAGGGATGGATGGATGGATGGTTGGCTGGATTGATGGCTGTTTGGCTGGATGGATGGCTTGCTGGAGATCTGGATGGATGGATGGCTGAATGGATGGCTGGATGGATGGATGGCTGGATGAATGGCTTGCTGGAGGGATGGATGGATGGCTGGATGGATGGCTGGATGGATGGATGGCTGGATGGATGACTCGCTGGCGGGATGGATGGATGGATGGATGGCTCGATGGATGGCTTAATGGATGGATGGCTGGATGGTTGGATGGATGGATGGCTGGATGGACGGATGGATGGATGGATGGATGGCTGGATGGCTGGAAGTCTGGATGGATGGATGGCTGGATGGATGGCTGAATGGATGGATGGCTGGACGGATGGATGGCTGGATGGATGGCTGGCTGGAGGGATGGATGGATGGATGGATGGATGGATGGCTGGATGGATGGATGGCTGGATGGATGGCTGGCTGGAGGAATGGGAGGATGGATGAATGGCTGGATGGATGGCTGGATGGATGGACGGATGGATGGAGGGATGGCTGGATGGATGGCTGGCTGGAGGGATGGATTGATGGCTGGATGGATGTCTGGATGGAGGAATGGCTGGATGGATGGCTGGCTGGAGGGATGGATGGATGGCTGGATGGACGATTGGCTGGAGGGATGGATGGATGGATGGCTGGATGGATGGCTGGCTGGAGGGATGGATGGATGGATGGCTGTATGGATGGCTGGATGGATGGCTGGATGGATGGCTGGCTGGAGTGATGGATGGGTGGATGTTTGGATCGGTGGCTAGTTGGATTAATGGCTGGATGGATGGCAGGCTGGAGGGATGGAAGGATGGATGGATGGCTGGATGGATGGCTGGATGGATGGCTGGATGTCTGGATGGCTGGCTGGATGGATGGATGAATGGTTGGCTGGATGTATGGATGGATGGCTGGATGGAGGGCTGGATGGATGGATGGATGGATGGATGGATGGATGGCTGGCTGGATGGATGGATGGATGGCTGGATGGATGGCTGGATGGATGGCTGGATGGATGGATGGATGGATGGATGGATGGATGGATGGATGGCTGGCTGGCTGGATGGATGGCTGGCTGGAGGGGTGGATGGAAGGCTGGCTGGAGGGATGGATGGATGGATGGCTGGATGGATGGCTGGATAGATGGATGGCTGGATGGATGGCTGGCTGGAGGGATGGATGGATGGATGGGTGGCTGGATGGATGGCTGGATGGATGGATTTCCGGATGGATGGCAGTCTGGAGGGATGGCTGGATGGATGGATGGCTGGATGGATGGCTGGCAGGAGGAATGGATGGATGGATGGATGGCTGGATGGATGGCTGGATGGATGGATGTCTGGATGGATGGCTTGCTGGAGGGATGGATGGATGGATGGGTGGCTGCATGGATGGCTGGATGGATGGCTGGATGGATTGCTGGCTGGAGGAATGGATGGATTAATGGATGGCTGGTCGGATGGCTGGATGGATGGAAGGCTGGATGGATGGCTGGCTGGAGGGATGGATGGATGGATGGCTGAATGGATGGCTAGATCGATGGATGGCTGGATGGATGGCTGGCTGGAGGGATGGAGTCATGGATGGATGGCTGGATGGATGGCTGGATGGAAGGATGACTGGATGCATGGCTGGCTGGAGGGATGGATTGAATGATGGATGGCTGGATGGCTGGCTGGATGGATGGCTGGCTGGAGCGATGGATGGATGGATGGATGGCAGGATGGATGGCTGAAAGGATGGATGGCTGGATGGATGGCTGGCTGGAGGGATGGATGGATTGATGGATGGCTGGATGGATGGTTGGACGAATGGATGGCTGGATGGATGGCTGGCTGGAGGGATGGATGGATGGAGGGATGGATGGATGGATGGATGGCTGGTTGGAGGGATGGCTGGATGGATGGCTGGCTGGAGGAATGGATGGATGGATGGATGGCTGGATTGATGGATGGCTGGATGGATGGTTGGACGAATGGATGGCTGGATGGATGGCTGGCTGGAGGGATGGATGGATGGAGGGATGGATGGATGGATGGATGGCTGGATGGAGGGATGGCTGGATGGATGGCTGGCTGGAGGAATGGATGGATGGATGGATGGCTGGATTGATGGCTGGATCGATGGATGGCGGAATGGATGGCTGAATGGATGGCTGGATGGATGGATGGCTGGATGGATAGCTGGCTGGAAAGATGGATGGATGGATGGATGGTCCGATGGACGGCTGGATGGATGGATGGCTGGATGGATGGCTGGCTGGAGGAATGGATTGATGGTGGATGGCTGGATGGATGGCTGGATGGATGGATGGCTGGATGGATGGCTGGCTGGAGGGATGGATGGATGGATGGATGGCTGGATGGAGGGATGGCTGGATGTAGGGTTGGCTGGATGGTTGGCTGGCTGGAGGGATGGGTGGATGGATGGATGGCTCGATGGATGGTTGGCTGGAGGGATGGATGGATGGCTGGATGGACGGCTGGATGGATGGATGGCTGGATGGATGGCTGGCTGGAGGGATGGATTGATGTTTCGATGGCTGGATGGATGGATGGCTGGATGGATGGCTGGCTGGACGGATGGATGGATGGATGGCTGGATGGAGGGATGGATGGTTGGCTGGCTGGAGGGATGGATGGATGGATGGATGGCTGGATGGATGGCTGGCTGGAGAGATGCATGGATGGATGGATGGCTGGATGGACGGATGGTTCGGATGGATTGCTGGATGGATGGCTGGCTGGAGGGATGGATTGATGGATGGATGGCTGGATGGATGGCTGGATGGATGGATGGCTGGATGGATGGCTGGCTGGAGGGATGGATGGATGGATGGATGGCTGGATGGAGGGATGGCTGGATGGTTGGCTGGCTGGCTGGATGGATGGATGGATGGATGGTTGGATGGATGGCTGGATGGAGGGATGGCTGGATGGATGGCTGGCTGGAGGGATGGATGGATGGCTGGATGGATGGCTGGATGGATGGATGGCTTAATGGCTGGCTGGAGGGATGGATGGATGGATGGATGGCTGGATGAATGGCTGAATGGATGGATGGCTGGATGTATGGCTGGCTGGAGAGATGGATGGATGGCTGGATGGATGGCTGGATGGAGGAATGGCTGGATGGATGGCTGGCTAGAGGGATGGATGGATGGATGGATGGCTGGATGGATGGCTTAATGGATGGATGGCTGGATTAAAGGCTGGCTGGAGGGATGGATGGAAGGATGGCTGGATGGATGGCTGGATGGATGAATGGCTGGATGGATGACTGGCTGGAGGGAAGAATGGATGGATGGATGGCTGGATGGATTGCTGGATGGATGGATGGATGGACGGATGACTGGATGGATGGCTGGCTGGAGGAATGGATGGATGGCTGGCTGGATGGATGGATGGCTGGATGGATGGCTGGCTGGAGGGATGGATGGATGGCTGGATGGATGGCTGGATGGATTGATGGTTGGATGGATGGCTGGCTGGAGGAATGGATGGATGGATGGATGGATGGATGGATGGCTGGATGGATGTATGGCTGGATGGATGGCTGGCTGGAGGGATGGATGGATGGATGGATGGCTGGATGGACGGCTGGATGGATGGATGGCTGGATCATGGCTGGCTGGAGGGATGGATTGATGGATGGATGGCTGGATGGATGCCTGGATGGAGGGATGGCTGGATGGATGGCTGGCTGGAGGGATGGATGGATGGATGGATGGCTGGATGGATGGCTGGATGGATGGATGGCTTAATGACTGGATGGCTGGAGGGATGGATGGATGGATGGATGGCTGGATGGTTGGCTGGATCGATGGATGGCTGGATGTATGGCTGGCTGGAGGGATGGATGGATGGATGGATGGATGGCTGGATGGATGGCTGGATAGGGATGGCTGGATGGATGGCTGGCTGGAGGGATGGATGGATGGATGGATGGCTGGATGGATGGCTGAATGGATGGATGGCTAGATGGATGGCTGGCTGGAGGGATGGATGGATGGATGGCTGGATGGATGGCTGAATGGATGGATGGCTGGATGAATGGCTGTCTGGAGAGATGGATGGATGGATTGATGGATGGCAGGATGGATGGATGGATGGATGGCTGGATGGATGACTGGCTGGAGGGATGGATGGATGGATGGATGGCTGGATGGATGGCTGGATGGATGGATGGCTGGATGGATGGCTGGCTGGAGGGATGGATGGACGGATGGCTGAATGGATGGCTGGATGGATGGCTGGATGGATGGCTGGATGGAAGAATGGCTGGATGGATGGCTGGCAGGAGGGATGGATGGATGGATGGATGTCTGGATGGATGGCCGAATGGATGGCTGGCTGAAGGGATAGATGAATGGATGGCTGTATGGATGGATGGCCGAATGGTTGGCTGGCTGGAGGGATTGATGGATGGATGGATGGCTGAATGGATGGCTGGATAGATGGTAGGATGGATGGATGGCTGGATGGATGGCTGGCTGGACGGATGGATTGATGGATGGATGGCTAGATGGGTGACTGGATGGATGGATGGCTGGATGGATGGCAGGCTGAAGGGTTGGATGGATGGATGGATGGCTGGATGGACGGCTGGATGGATGGATGGCTGGATGGATGGCTGGCTGGAGGGATGGATTGATGGATGGATGGCTGGATGGATAGATGGATGGATGGCTGCATGGATGGCTGGCTGGTGTGATGGATGGATGGATGGATGGCTGGATGGTGGGATGGCTGGATGATTGGCTGGCTGGAGGGATGGATGGATGAATGGATGGATGGCTGCATGGATGGCTGGATGGAGGGATGGCTGGATGGATGGCTGGCTGGAGGGATGGATGGCTGGATGGATTGCTGGATGGATGGCTGAATGGTTGGATGGCTTAATGACTGGCTGGCTGGAGGGATGGATGGATGAATGGATGGCTGGATGGACGGCTGGATGGATGGATGGCTGGATGGATGGCTGTATGGAGGGATGGCTTGATGGATGGCTGGCTGGAGGGATGGATGGATGGATGGATGGCTGGACGGATGGATGGATGGCTTGATGGATGGCTTGATGGATGGCTTGCTGGAGGGATGGATGGATGGACGGCTGGATGGATGGCTGGATGGGTGGATGGCTGGATGAAGGCTGGCTGGAGGAATGGATGGATGGATGGCTGGATGGATGGCTGGTTGCATGGATGGCTGGATGGATGACTGGCTGCAGGTATGGATGGATGGATGGATGGCTGGATGGGTGGCTGAATGGATGGATGGCTGGATGGATGACTGGCTGCAAGGAAGGATGGATGGATGGATGGCTGGATGGATGTCTGGATGGATGGATGGCTGGATGGATGGCTGGCTGGAGGGACGGATGGATGGATGGATGGCTGGATGGATGGTTGGATAGATGGATGGCTGGATGGATGGCTGGCAGGAGGGATGGATGGCTGGATGGATGGCTGGCAGGAGGGATGGATGGATGGATGGATGGCTGGAAGGATGGCAGGATGGATGGATGGCTGGATGTATGGCTGGCTGGAGGGATGGATGGATGGATGGCTGCATGGATGGATGGCCGAATGGATGGCTTGGCTGAAGGGATGGATGGATGGATGGCTGAAAGGATGGCTGGATGGATGGATGGCTGGATGGATGGCTGGCTGGAGGGATGGATGAATGGATGGATGGCTGGATGGATGGCTGGTTGGCTGGATGGCTGGATGGATGGCTGGCTGAATGGATGGTTGGATGGCTGGATGGCTGGATGGATGGATGGATGGCTGAATGGATGGCTGGATAGATGGCAGGATGGATGGATGGATGGATGGATGGCTGGCTGGATGGATTGATTGATGGATGGATGGCTGGATGGGTGGCTGGATGGATGGATGGCTGGATGGATGGCAGGCTGAAGGGATGGATGGATGGATGGATGGCTGGATGGACGGCTGGATGGATGGATGGCTGGATGGAAGGCTGGCTGGAGGGATGGATTGATGGATGGATGGCTGGGTAGATAGCTGGATGGATGGCTGCATGGATGGCTGGCTGGTGGGATGGATGGATGGATGGATGGCTGGATGGTGGGATGGCTGGATATTGGCTGGCTGGATGGATGACTGGCTGGAAGGAAGGATGGATGGATGGATGGCTGGATGGATGGCTGGATGGATGGATGGCTGGATGGATGGCTGGCAGGAGGGATGGATGGATGGCTGGAAGGATGGCAGGATGGATGGATGGCTGGATGTATGGCTGGCTGGAGGGATGGATGGATGGATGGCTGGATGGATGGATGGCCGAATGGATGGCTGGCTGAAGGGATGGATGGATAGATGGATGGCTGAATGGATGGCTGGATGGATGGATGGCTGGATTGGTGGCTGGCTGGAGGGATGGATGAATGGATGGATGGCTGGATGGATGACTGGATGGCTGGATGGCTGGATGGATGGCTGGCTGGGCGGGTGGATTGATGGATGAATGGCTGGATGGATGGCTGGATGGATGGATGGATGGCTGGCTGGTTGGCTGGAGGTATGGATGGATGGATGAATGGCTGGATAGATGGCTGGCTGGAGGGACGGATGGATGGATGGATGGCTGGATGGATGGTTGGATGGATGGATGGCTGGATGGATGGCTGACAGGAGGGATGGATGGATGGATGGATGGCTGGAAGGATGGCAGGAAGAATGGATGGCTGGATGGATGGCTGGCTGGAGGGATGGATGGATGGATGGCTGGATGGATGGATGGCCGAATGGATGGCTGGCTGAAGGGATGGATGGATGGATGGCTGAATGGATGGCTGGATGGATGGATGGCTGGATGGATGGCTGGCTGGAGGGATGGATGAATGGATGGATGGCTGGATGGATGGCTGGATGGCTGGATGGCTGGTTGGATGGCTGGCTGGGCGGGTGGATTGATGGATGGATGGCTGGATGGATGGCTGGATGGATGGATGGATGGATGGCTGGCTGGCTGGAGGTATGGATGGATATATGAATGGCTGGATAGATGGCTGGATGGAGAGATGGATGAATGCATGGATGGCTGGATGGATGACTGGATGGAGGGATGGCTGGGTGGCTGGTTGGCTGGAGGGATGGATGGATGGACGGATGGCTGGATGGATGGCAGGATGGATGGATGGCTGGATGGACGGCTTGCTGGAGGGATGGATTGATGGATGGATGGCTGGATGGATGGCTGGATGGATAGATGGCTGGATGAATGGCTGGCTGGAGGTATGGATGGATGGATGGATGGCTGGATGGATGGCTGGATGGATGGATGGCTGGATGGATGACTCGCTGGCGGGATGGATGGATGGATGGATGGCTGGATGGATGGCTGGATGGATGGATGGCTGGATGGATGGATGGATGGATGGATGGATGGATGGCAGGATGGATGGATGGGTGGATGGATGGATGGCTGGATGGCTGGAAGGCTGGATGGATGGATGGCTGGATGGATGGCTGGAAGGATGAATGGATGGATGGATGGATAGCTGGATGGATGGCTGGATGTAGGGATAGCTGGAGGGATGGATGGATGGCTGGATGGATGGCTGGATGGATGGATGGCTGGAAGGATTGCTGGCTGGAGGAATGGATGGATGGATGGATGGCTGGATGGATGGCAGGATGGATGGATGGCTGGATGGATGGCTGGCTGGAGGGATGGATGGATGGATGGCTGAATGGATGGCAGGATGGATGGATGGCTGGATGGATGGCTGGCTGGAGGGATGGATGGCTGGATGGACGGCTGGATGGATGGAGGGCTGGATGGATGGCTGGCTGGAGGGATGGATTGATGGATGGATGGCTGGATGGATGGCTGGATGGATGGATGGCTGGATGGATGGCTGGATGGAGTGATGGATGGATGGATGGATGGCTGGATGGATGGCTGGATGGATGGATGGCTGGATGGATGGCTGGCAGGAGGGATCGATGGATGGATGGATGGCTGGATGGATGGCTGGATGGATGGCTGGCTGGAGCGATGGATGAATGGGTGGCTGGATGGATGGATGGCCGAATGGTTGGCTGGCTGGAGGGATGGATGAATGGATGGATGGCCGAATGGATGGCTGGACAGATGGCAGGATGGATGGATGGCTGGATGGATGGCTGGCTGGATGGATGGATTGATGGATGGATGGCTGAATGGATGGCTGGATGGATGGATGGCTGGATGGATGGCAGGCTGAAGGGATGGATGGATGGATCGATGGCTGGATGGACGGCTGGTTGGATAGATGGCTGGATGGATGGCTGGCTGGAGGGATGGATTGATGGATGGATGGCTGGATGGATAGCTGGATGGATGGCTGGATGGATGGCTGGCTGGGGGGATGGATGGATGGATGGATGGCTGGATGGAGGGAAGGCTGGTTGGTTGGCTGGCTGGAGGGATGGATGGATGGATGGATGGATGGCTGGATGGATGGCTGGATGGAGGGATGGCTGGATGGATGGCTGGCTGGATGGATGGATGGCTGGATGGATGGCTGGATGCATGGATGGCTTAATGACTGGCTGGCTGGAGGGATGGATGGATGGATGGATGGCTGGATGGATGGCTGGATGGAAGGATGGCTGGATGGATGGCTGGCTGGAGAGATGGATGAATGGTTGGATGGCTGGATGGATGGCTGGATGCAGGGATGGCAGGATGGATGACTTGCTGGAGGGTTGGATGGATGGATGGTTGGCTGGATGGGTGGCTGGATGGATGGATGGCTGGATGGATGGCTGGCTGGAGCGAAGGATGGATGGATGGATGGCTGGATGGATGGCTTGATGGATGGATGGCTGGATGGATGGCTGGCTGGAGGGACGGATGGATGGCTGGATGGATGGTGGGATGGATGGATGGCTGGATGGATGGCTGGCAGGAGGGATAGATGGATGGATGGATGGCTGGATGGATGGTGGATGGATGGATGGCTGGATTGTGGGATGGCTGCTTGGTTGGCTGGCTGGAGGGATGGGTGGATGGCTGGATGTAAGGCTGGCTGGAGAGATGGATGAATGGTTGGATGGCTGGATGGATGTCTGGATGGAGGGCTGGCAGGATGAATGTCTGGCTGGAGGGATGGATGGATGGATGGATGGCTGGATGGGTGGCTGGACGGATGGATGGCTGGATGGATGGCTGGCTGCAGGGAAGGATGGATGGATGGATGGCTGGATGGATGGCTGTATGGATGGATGGCTGAATGGATGGCTGGCTGGAGGGAAGGATGGATGGATGGATGGCTGGATGGATGGTTGGATGGATGGATGGCTGGATGGATGGCTGGCAGGAGGGATAGATGGATGGATGGATGGCTGGATGGATGGCTGGATGGATGGATGGCTGGATGGATGGCTGGCTGGAGGGATGGATGGATGGATGTCTGGATGGATGGCCGAATGGATGGCTGGCTGAAGGGATGGATGGATGGATGGGTGGCTGAATGGATGGCTGGATGGACGGATGGCTGGACTGGTGGCTGGCTGGAGGGATGGATGAATGGATGGATGGCTGGATGGATGAGTGGATGGCTGGATGGCTGGATGGATGGGTGGCTGGGCGGGTGGATTGATGGATGGATGGCTGGATGGATGGATGGCTGGATGGATGGCTGGCTGGAGGGATGGATGGATGGATGGATGCATGGATGAATGGCTGGATGGATGGATGGATGGCTGGATGGATGGCTGGATGGATGGCTGGATGGATGGATGGGCGGATGGATGGATGGCTGGATGGTAGGCGGATGGATGGATGGCTGGATGGATGGCTGGCTGGAGGGATGGATGGATGGATGGCTGGCTGGAGGGATGGATGGATGGATGGCTTGATGGATGGCTGGATAGTTGGAAGACTGGATGGCTGGCTGGTTGGAGAGATGGATGAATGGATGGGTGGCTGAATGGATGGCTGGATGGATGGATGTCCGGATGGATGGCTGGCTGGAGGGATAGATGGTTGGATGGATGGCTGGATGGATGTCTGGATGGATGGATGGCTGGATGGATGGCTGGCTGAAGGGATGGATGGATGGATGGATGGCTGGATGGATGGCTGGCTGGAGGGATGGATGGATGGATGGCTGGATGGATGGCTGGATGGATGGCTGGATGGATTGCTGGCTGGAGGAATGGATGGATTAATGAATGGCTGGACGGATGGCTGGATGGATGGAAAGCTGGATGGATGGCTGGCTGGAGGGATGGATGGATGTCTGGTTGAATGGATGGCAAGATCGATGGCTGGCTGGATGGATGGCTGGCTGGAGGAATGGAGTCATGGATGGATGGCCGGATGGACGGCTGGATGGAAGGATGGCTGGATGCATGGCTGGCTGGAGGGATGGATTGATGGATGGTTGTCTGGATGGCTGGCTGGATGGATGTATGGATCGATGATGGCTGGCTGGAGGGATGGATGGATGGATGGATGGATGGCTGGATGGATGGCTGGATGGAGGGATGGCTGGATGGTTGGCTGGCTGGAGGGATGGATGGATGGCTGGATGGATGGCTGGATGGATGGATGGCTGGATGGATGGCTGGCTGGAGGGATGGATGGATGGATTATTGGCTTGATGGATGGCTGGATGGAGGGATGGCTGGATGGGCGGCTGGCTGGAGGGATGGTTGGATGGCTGGATGGATGGCTGGATGGAGGGATGACTGGCTGGAGTGACGGATGGATGGATGGCTGGATGGATGGCTGTATGGAGGGATGGCTGGATGGAAGGCTGGCTGGATGGATGGATGGCTGGATGGATGGATGGATGGACGGATGGATGGAGGGATGGCCTGATGGATATCTGGCTGGAGGGATGGATGGATGGATGGCTGGATGGATGGCTGCATGGAGGAATGGTTGGATGGGTGGATTGCTGGAGGGATGGATGGCTGGATGGATGGCTGGATGGATGGCTGGATGGATGGCTGGATGGATGGACGGCTGGATGGGCGATTGGCTGGAGGGATGGATGGATGGATGGCTGGATGGATGGCTGGATGGATGGCTGGATGGATGGATGGCTGGATGGATGGATGGCTGGAGTGATGGATGGGTGGATGGTTCGATGGATGGCTAGCTGGATGGATGGCTGGATGGATGGCTGGCTGGAGGGAATGAAGGATGGTTGGATGGCTGGATGGATGGCTGGATGGATGGCTGGATGGACGGATGGATGGATGGATGGCTGGATGGATGGATGGATGGATGGATGGATGGATGGATGGATGGATGGATGGCTGGATGGATGGCTGGATGTATGGATGGCTGGATGGATGGCTGGCTGGAGGGATAGATGGATGGATGGCTGGCTGGAGGGATGGCTGGATGGATGGCTGGATGGATGGCTAGATAGATGGATGGCTGGATGGCTGGCTGGCTGTAAAAATGGATTGATGGGTGGGTGGCTGGGTGGATGGCTGGATGGATGGATGTCCGGATGGTTGGCTGGCTGGAGGGATGGATGGATGGATGGATGGCTGGATGGATGTCTGGATGGATGGATGGCTGGATGGATGGCTGGCTGGTGGGATGGATGGATGGATGGATGGCATGATGGATGGCTGGATGGATGGATGGCTGGATGGATGTCTGGCTGGAGGGATGGATGGAAGGATGGCTGGATGGATGGCTGGATGGATGGCTGGATGGATTGTTTGCTGGAGGAATGGATGGATTAATGAATGGCTGGACGGATGGCTTGATGGATGGAAGGCTGGATGGATGGCTGGCTGGAGGGATGGATGGATGGATGGCTGAATGGATGGCTAGATCGAAGGATGGTTGGATGGATGGCTGGCTGGAGGAATGGAGTCATGGATGGATGGCCGGATGGACGGCTGGATGGAAGGATGGCTGGATGCATGGCTGGCTGGAGGGATGGATTGATGGATGGCTGGCTGGATGGCTGGCTGCATGGATGGATGGCTCGATGGACGGCTGGCTGGAGGGATGGATGGATGGCTGGATGGATGGATGGCTGGATGGATGGCTGGATGGAGGGATGGCTGGATGGTTGGCTGGCTGGAGGGATGGATGGATGGCTGGATTGATGGCTGGATGGTGGGGTGGCTGGATGGATGGCTGGCTGGAGGGATGGATGGATGGATTATTGGCTGGATGGATGGCTGGATGGAGGGATGGCTGTATGGGTGGCTGGCTGGAGGGATGGATTGATGGCTGGATGGACGGCTGGATGGAGGGATGGCTGGCTGGATGGCTGGCTGGAGGGATGGATGGATGGATGGATGGCTGGATGGATGGCTGGATGGAGGGATGGCTGGATGGATGGCTGGCTGGAGGGATGGATGGATGGATGAATGGCCGAATGGATGGCTGGATGGATGGCTGGCTGGAGGGATGGAAGGATGGATGGAAGGCTGGATGGACGGCTGGATGGATGGCTGGATGTCTGGATGGCTGGCTGGATGGATGGATGGCTGGTTGGCTGGATGGATGGATGGAAGGCTGGATGGATGGATGGATGGACGGATGGATGGAGGGATGAATGGATGGATGGATGGCTGGATGGATGGCTGGATGGATGGATGGCTGGATGGATGGATGGATGGATGGATGCATGGATATATGGCTGGCTGGATGGATGGATGGATGGCTGGATGGATGGCTGGATGGATGGCAGGATGGATGGATGGACAGATGGATGGATGGCTGGATGGATGGCGGGATGGATGGATGGCTGGATGGATGGATGGCTGGCTGGAGGGATGGATGGATGGATGGCTGGCTGGAGGGATGGATGGATGGATGGCTGGATGGATGGCTGGATAGATGGATGGCTGGATGGCTGGCTGGCTGGAGAGATGGATGGATGGATGGGTGGCTGAATGGATGGCTGAATGGATGGATGTCCGGAGGGATGGCTGGCTGGAGGGATAGATGGTTGGATGGATGGCTGGATGGATGTCTGAATGGATGGATGGCTGGATGGATGGCTGGCTGGAGGGATGGATGGATGGACGGATGGCTGGATGGATGGCTGGCTGGAGGGATGGATGGATGGATGGATGGCTGGATGGATGGCTGGATGGATGGCTGGATGGATTGCTGGCTGGAGGAATGGATGGATTAATGAATGGCTGGACGGATGGCTGGATGGATGGAAGGCTGGATGGATGGCTGGCTGGCGGGATGGATGGATGGCTGGCTGAATGGATGGCTAGATCGATGGATGGCTGGATGGATGGCTGGCTGGAGGAATGGAGTCATGGATGGATGGCCGGATGGACGGCTGGATGGAAGGATGGCTGGATGCATGGCTGGCTGGAGGGATGGATTGATGGATGGTTGTCTGGATGGCTGGCTGGATGGATGGATGGCTCGATGGATGGCTGGCTGGAGGGATGGATGGATGGATGGATGGCTGGATGGATGGCTGGATGGAGGGATGGCTGTATGGTTGGCTGGCTGGAGGGATGGATGGATGGCTGGATGGATGGCTGGATGGAGGGATGGCTGGATGGATGGCTGGCTGGATGGATGGCTGGATGGATGGATGGCTGGATGGATGGATGGATGGATGGATGGATGGATGGCAGGATGGATGGATGGGTGGATGGATGGATGGCTGGATGGCTGGAAGGCTGGATGGATGGATGGCTGGATGGATGGCTGGAAGGACGAATGGATGGATGGATGGATAGCTGGATGGATGGCTGGATGTAGGGATAGCTGGAGGGATGGATGGATGGCTGGATGGATGGCTGGATGGATGGATGGCTGTAAGGATTGCTGGCTGGAGGAATGGATGGATGGATGGATGGCTGGATGGATGGCAGGATGGATGGATGGCTGGATGGATGGCTGGCTGGAGGGATGGATGGATGGATGGCTGAATGGATGGCAGGATGGATGGATGGCTGGATGGATGGCTGGAAGGATGAATGGATGGATGGATGGATAGCTGGATGGATGGGTGGATGTAGGGATAGCTGGAGGGATGGATGGATGGCTGGCTGGATTGATGGATGGCTGGATGGATGGCTGGCTGGAGCGAAGAATGGATGGATGGATGGCTGGATGGATGGCTTGATGGATGGATGGCTGGATGGATGGCTGGCTGGAGGGACGTGGGATGGCTGGAGGGATGGATGGATGGATGGATGGCTGGATGGATGGATGGATGGATGGCTGGATGGATGGCTGGATAGATGGATGGATTGATGGCTGGATGGATGGCTGGATGGATGGATGGCTGGATGGATGGCTGGCTGGAGGGATGGATGGATGGATGGCTGGATGGATGGCCGAATGGATGGCTGGCTGAAAGGATGGATGGATGGATGGCTGAATGGATGGCTGGATGGATGGATGGCTGGATTGGTGGCTGGCTGGAGGGATGGATGAATGGATGGATGGCTGGATGGATGACTGGATGGCTGGATGGCTGGATGGATGGCTGGCTGGGCGGGTGGATTGATGGATGGATGGCTGGATGGATGGATGGCTGGATGGATGACTGGCTGGAGGGATGGTTGGATGGATGGATGCATGGATGAATGGCTGGTTGGATGGATGGATGGCTGGATGGATGGCTGGATGGATGGATGGATGGATGGACGGCTTGCTGGAGGGATGGATTGATGGATGGATGGCTGGATGGATGGCTGGATGGATAGATGGCTGGATGAATGGCTGGCTGGAGGTATGGATGGATGGATGGATGGCTGGATGGATGGCTGGATGGATGGATGGCTGGATGGATGACTCGCTGGCGGGATGGATGGATGGATGGATGGCTGGATGGATGGCTGGATGGATGGATGGCTGGATGGATGGATGGATGGATGGATGGATGGATGGATGGCAGGATGGATGGATGGGTGGATGGATGGTTGGCTGGATGGCTGGAAGGCTGGATGGATGGATGGCTGGATGGATGGCTGGAAGGATGAATGGATGGATGGATGGATAGCTGGATGGATGGCTGGATGTAGGGATAGCTGGAGGGATGGATGGATGGCTGGATGGATGGCTGGATGGATGGATGGCTGGAAGGAATGCTGGCTGGAGGAATGGATGGATGGATGGATGGCTGGATGGATGGCAGGATGGATGGATGGCTGGATGGATGGCTGGCTGGAGGGATGGATGGATGGATGGCTGAATGGATGGCAGGATGGATGGATGGCTGGATGGATGGCTGGCTGGAGGGATGGATGGCTGGATGGACGGCTGGATGGATGGAGGGCTGGATGGATGGCTGGCTGGAGGGATGGATTGATGGATGGATGGCTGGATGGATGGCTGGATGGATGGATGGCTGGATGGATGGCTGGATGGAGGGATGGATGGATGGATGGCTGGATGGATGGCTGGATGGATGGCTGGATGGATTGCTGGCTGGAGGAATGGATGGATTAATGAATGGCTGGACGGATGGCTGGATGGATGGAAAGCTGGATGGATGGCTGGCTGGAGGGATGGATGGATGTCTGGTTGAATGGATGGCAAGATCGATGGCTGGCTGGATGGATGGCTGGCTGGAGGAATGGAGTCATGGATGGATGGCCGGATGGACGGCTGGATGGAAGGATGGCTGGATGCATGGCTGGCTGGAGGGATGGATTGATGGATGGTTGTCTGGATGGCTGGCTGGATGGATGTATGGATCGATGATGGCTGGCTGGAGGGATGGATGGATGGATGGATGGATGGCTGGATGGATGGCTGGATGGAGGGATGGCTGGATGGTTGGCTGGCTGGAGGGATGGATGGATGGCTGGATGGATGGCTGGATGGATGGATGGCTGGATGGATGGCTGGCTGGAGGGATGGATGGATGGATTATTGGCTTGATGGATGGCTGGATGGAGGGATGGCTGGATGGGCGGCTGGCTGGAGGGATGGTTGGATGGCTGGATGGATGGCTGGATGGAGGGATGACTGGCTGGAGTGACGGATGGATGGATGGCTGGATGGATGGCTGTATGGAGGGATGGCTGGATGGAAGGCTGGCTGGATGGATGGATGGCTGGATGGATGGATGGATGGACGGATGGATGGAGGGATGGCCTGATGGATATCTGGCTGGAGGGATGGATGGATGGATGGCTGGATGGATGGCTGCATGGAGGAATGGTTGGATGGGTGGATTGCTGGAGGGATGGATGGCTGGATGGATGGCTGGATGGATGGCTGGATGGATGGCTGGATGGATGGACGGCTGGATGGGCGATTGGCTGGAGGGATGGATGGATGGATGGCTGGATGGATGGCTGGATGGATGGCTGGATGGATGGATGGCTGGATGGATGGATGGCTGGAGTGATGGATGGGTGGATGGTTCGATGGATGGCTAGCTGGATGGATGGCTGGATGGATGGCTGGCTGGAGGGAATGAAGGATGGTTGGATGGCTGGATGGATGGCTGGATGGATGGCTGGATGGACGGATGGATGGATGGATGGCTGGATGGATGGATGGATGGATGGATGGATGGATGGATGGATGGATGGATGGCTGGATGGATGGCTGGATGTATGGATGGCTGGATGGATGGCTGGCTGGAGGGATAGATGGATGGATGGCTGGCTGGAGGGATGGCTGGATGGATGGCTGGATGGATGGCTAGATAGATGGATGGCTGGATGGCTGGCTGGCTGTAAAAATGGATTGATGGGTGGGTGGCTGGGTGGATGGCTGGATGGATGGATGTCCGGATGGTTGGCTGGCTGGAGGGATGGATGGATGGATGGATGGCTGGATGGATGTCTGGATGGATGGATGGCTGGATGGATGGCTGGCTGGTGGGATGGATGGATGGATGGATGGCATGATGGATGGCTGGATGGATGGATGGCTGGATGGATGTCTGGCTGGAGGGATGGATGGAAGGATGGCTGGATGGATGGCTGGATGGATGGCTGGATGGATTGTTTGCTGGAGGAATGGATGGATTAATGAATGGCTGGACGGATGGCTTGATGGATGGAAGGCTGGATGGATGGCTGGCTGGAGGGATGGATGGATGGATGGCTGAATGGATGGCTAGATCGAAGGATGGTTGGATGGATGGCTGGCTGGAGGAATGGAGTCATGGATGGATGGCCGGATGGACGGCTGGATGGAAGGATGGCTGGATGCATGGCTGGCTGGAGGGATGGATTGATGGATGGCTGGCTGGATGGCTGGCTGCATGGATGGATGGCTCGATGGACGGCTGGCTGGAGGGATGGATGGATGGCTGGATGGATGGATGGCTGGATGGATGGCTGGATGGAGGGATGGCTGGATGGTTGGCTGGCTGGAGGGATGGATGGATGGCTGGATTGATGGCTGGATGGTGGGGTGGCTGGATGGATGGCTGGCTGGAGGGATGGATGGATGGATTATTGGCTGGATGGGTGGCTGGATGGAGGGATGGCTGTATGGGTGGCTGGCTGGAGGGATGGATTGATGGCTGGATGGACGGCTGGATGGAGGGATGGCTGGCTGGATGGCTGGCTGGAGGGATGGATGGATGGATGGATGGCTGGATGGATGGCTGGATGGAGGGATGGCTGGATGGATGGCTGGCTGGAGGGATGGATGGATGGATGAATGGCCGAATGGATGGCTGGATGGATGGCTGGCTGGAGGGATGGAAGGATGGATGGAAGGCTGGATGGACGGCTGGATGGATGGCTGGATGTCTGGATGGCTGGCTGGATGGATGGATGGCTGGTTGGCTGGATGGATGGATGGAAGGCTGGATGGATGGATGGATGGACGGATGGATGGAGGGATGAATGGATGGATGGATGGCTGGATGGATGGCTGGATGGATGGATGGCTGGATGGATGGATGGATGGATGGATGCATGGATATATGGCTGGCTGGATGGATGGATGGATGGCTGGATGGATGGCTGGATGGATGGCAGGATGGATGGATGGACAGATGGATGGATGGCTGGATGGATGGCGGGATGGATGGATGGCTGGATGGATGGATGGCTGGCTGGAGGGATGGATGGATGGATGGCTGGCTGGAGGGATGGATGGATGGATGGCTGGATGGATGGCTGGATAGATGGATGGCTGGATGGCTGGCTGGCTGGAGAGATGGATGGATGGATGGGTGGCTGAATGGATGGCTGAATGGATGGATGTCCGGAGGGATGGCTGGCTGGAGGGATAGATGGTTGGATGGATGGCTGGATGGATGTCTGAATGGATGGATGGCTGGATGGATGGCTGGCTGGAGGGATGGATGGATGGACGGATGGCTGGATGGATGGCTGGCTGGAGGGATGGATGGATGGATGGATGGCTGGATGGATGGCTGGATGGATGGCTGGATGGATTGCTGGCTGGAGGAATGGATGGATTAATGAATGGCTGGACGGATGGCTGGATGGATGGAAGGCTGGATGGATGGCTGGCTGGCGGGATGGATGGATGGCTGGCTGAATGGATGGCTAGATCGATGGATGGCTGGATGGATGGCTGGCTGGAGGAATGGAGTCATGGATGGATGGCCGGATGGACGGCTGGATGGAAGGATGGCTGGATGCATGGCTGGCTGGAGGGATGGATTGATGGATGGTTGTCTGGATGGCTGGCTGGATGGATGGATGGCTCGATGGATGGCTGGCTGGAGGGATGGATGGATGGATGGATGGCTGGATGGATGGCTGGATGGAGGGATGGCTGTATGGTTGGCTGGCTGGAGGGATGGATGGATGGCTGGATGGATGGCTGGATGGAGGGATGGCTGGATGGATGGCTGGCTGGATGGATGGCTGGATGGATGGATGGCTGGATGGATGGATGGATGGATGGATGGATGGATGGCAGGATGGATGGATGGGTGGATGGATGGATGGCTGGATGGCTGGAAGGCTGGATGGATGGATGGCTGGATGGATGGCTGGAAGGACGAATGGATGGATGGATGGATAGCTGGATGGATGGCTGGATGTAGGGATAGCTGGAGGGATGGATGGATGGCTGGATGGATGGCTGGATGGATGGATGGCTGTAAGGATTGCTGGCTGGAGGAATGGATGGATGGATGGATGGCTGGATGGATGGCAGGATGGATGGATGGCTGGATGGATGGCTGGCTGGAGGGATGGATGGATGGATGGCTGAATGGATGGCAGGATGGATGGATGGCTGGATGGATGGCTGGAAGGATGAATGGATGGATGGATGGATAGCTGGATGGATGGGTGGATGTAGGGATAGCTGGAGGGATGGATGGATGGCTGGCTGGATGGATGGATGGCTGGATGGATGGCTGGCTGGAGCGAAGGATGGATGGATGGATGGCTGGATGGATGGCTTGATGGATGGATGGCTGGATGGATGGCTGGCTGGAGGGACGTGGGATGGCTGGAGGGATGGATGGATGGATGGAAGGCTGGATGGATGGATGGATGGATGGCTGGATGGATGGCTGGATAAATGGATGGATTGATGGCTGGATGGATGGCTGGATGGATGGATGGCTGGATGGATGACTGGCTGGAGGGATGGATGGATGGATGGCTGGATGGATGGCCGAATGGATGGCTGGCTGAAAGGATGGATGGATGGATGGCTGAATGGATGGCTGGATGGATGGATGGCTGGATTGGTGGCTGGCTGGAGGGATGGATGAATGGATGGATGGCTGGATGGATGACTGGATGGCTGGATGGCTGGATGGATGGCTGGCTGGGCGGGTGGATTGATGGATGGATGGCTGGATGGATGGATGGCTGGATGGATGACTGGCTGGAGGGATGGTTGGATGGATGGATGCATGGATGAATGGCTGGTTGGATGGATGGATGGCTGGATGGATGGCTGGATGGATGGATGGATGGATGGACGGCTTGCTGGAGGGATGGATTGATGGATGGATGGCTGGATGGATGGCTGGATGGATAGATGGCTGGATGAATGGCTGGCTGGAGGTATGGATGGATGGATGGATGGCTGGATGGATGGCTGGATGGATGGATGGCTGGATGGATGACTCGCTGGCGGGATGGATGGATGGATGGATGGCTGGATGGATGGCTGGATGGATGGATGGCTGGATGGATGGATGGATGGATGGACGGATGGATGGATGGCAGGATGGATGGATGGGTGGATGGATGGTTGGCTGGATGGCTGGAAGGCTGGATGGATGGATGGCTGGATGGATGGCTGGAAGGATGAATGGATGGATGGATGGATAGCTGGATGGATGGCTGGATGTAGGGATAGCTGGAGGGATGGATGGATGGCTGGATGGATGGCTGGATGGATGGATGGCTGGAAGGAATGCTGGCTGGAGGAATGGATGGATGGATGGATGGCTGGATGGATGGCAGGATGGATGGATGGCTGGATGGATGGCTGGCTGGAGGGATGGATGGATGGATGGCTGAATGGATGGCAGGATGGATGGATGGCTGGATGGATGGCTGGCTGGAGGGATGGATGGCTGGATGGACGGCTGGATGGATGGAGGGCTGGATGGATGGCTGGCTGGAGGGATGGATTGATGGATGGATGGCTGGATGGATGGCTGGATGGATGGATGGCTGGATGGATGGCTGGATGGAGTGATGGATGGATGGATGGATGGCTGGATGGATGGCTGGATGGATGGATGGCTGGATGGATGGCTGGCAGGAGGGATCGATGGATGGATGGATGGCTGGATGGATGGCTGGATGGATGGCTGGCTGGAGCGATGGATGAATGGGTGGCTGGATGGATGGATGGCCGAATGGTTGGCTGGCTGGAGGGATGGATGAATGGATGGATGGCCGAATGGATGGCTGGACAGATGGCAGGATGGATGGATGGCTGGATGGATGGCTGGCTGGATGGATGGATTGATGGATGGATGGCTAGATGGATGGCTGGATGGATGGATGGCTGGATGGATGGCAGGCTGAAGGGATGGATGGATGGATCGATGGCTGGATGGACGGCTGGTTGGATAGATGGCTGGATGGATGGCTGGCTGGAGGGATGGATTGATGGATGGATGGCTGGATGGATAGCTGGATGGATGGCTGGATGGATGGCTGGCTGGGGGGATGGATGGATGGATGGATGGCTGGATGGAGGGAAGGCTGGTTGGTTGGCTGGCTGGAGGGATGGATGGATGGATGGATGGATGGCTGGATGGATGGCTGGATGGAGGGATGGCTGGATGGATGGCTGGCTGGATGGATGGATGGCTGGATGGATGGCTGGATGCATGGATGGCTTAATGACTGGCTGGCTGGAGGGATGGCTGGATGGATGGATGGCTGGATGGATGGCTGGATGGAAGGATGGCTGGATGTATGGCTGGCTGGAGAGATGGATGAATGGTTGGATGGCTGGATGGATGGCTGGATGCAGGGATGGCAGGATGGATGACTTGCTGGAGGGTTGGATGGATGGATGGTTGGCTGGATGGGTGGCTGGATGGATGGATGGCTGGATGGATGGCTGGCTGGAGCGGAGGATGGATGGATGGATGGCTGGATGGATGGCTTGATGGATGGATGGCTGGATGGATGGCTGGCTGGAGGGACGGATGGATGGCTGGATGGATGGTGGGATGGATGGATGGCTGGATGGATGGCTGGCAGGAGGGATAGATGGATGGATGGATGGCTGGATGGATGGTGGATGGATGGATGGCTGGATTGTGGGATGGCTGCTTGGTTGGCTGGCTGGAGGGATGGATGGATGGCTGGATGTAAGGCTGGCTGGAGAGATGGATGAATGGTTGGATGGCTGGATGGATGTCTGGATTGAGGGCTGGCAGGATGAATGTCTGGCTGGAGGGATGGATGGATGGATGGATGGCTGGATGGGTGGCTGGATGGATGGATGGCTGGATGGATGGCTGGCTGCAGGGAAGGATGGATGGATGGATGGCTGGATGGATGGCTGTATGGATGGATGGCTGAATGGATGGCTGGCTGGAGGGAAGGATGGATGGATGGATGGCTGGATGGATGGTTGGATGGATGGATGGCTGGATGGATGGCTGGCAGGAGGGATAGATGGATGGATGGATGGCTGGATGGATGGCTGGATGGATGGATGGCTGGATGGATGGCTGGCTGGAGGGATGGATAGATGGATGTCTGGATGGATGGCCGAATGGATGGCTGGCTGAAGGGATGGATGGATGGATGGGTGGCTGGACTGGTGGCTGGCTGGAGGGATGGATGAATGGATGGATGGCTGGATGGATGAGTGGATGGCTGGATGGCTGGATGGATGGCTGGCTGGGCGGGTGGATTGATGGATGGGTGGCTGGATGGATGGATGGCTGGATGGATGGCTGGCTGGAGGGATGGATGGATGGATGGATGCATGGATGAATGGCTGGATGGATGGATGGATGGCTGGATGGATGGCTGGATGGATGGCTGGATGGATGGATGGGCGGATGGATGGATGGCTGGATGGTTGGCGGATGGATGGATGGCTGGATGGATGGCTGGCTGGAGGGATGGATGGATGGATGGCTGGCTGGAGGGATGGATGGATGGATGGCTTGATGGATGGCTGGATAGTTGGAAGACTGGATGGCTGGCTGGCTGGAGAGATGGATGAATGGATGGGTGGCTGAATGGATGGCTGGATGGATGGATGTCCGGATGGATGGCTGGCTGGAGGGATAGATGGTTGGATGGATGGCTGGATGGATGTCTGGATGGATGGATGGCTGGATGGATGGCTGGCTGAAGGGATGGATGGATGGATGGATGGCTGGATGGATGGCTGGCTGGAGGGATGGATGGATGGATGGCTGGATGGATGGCTGGATGGATGGCTGGATGGATTGCTGGCTGGAGGAATGGATGGATTAATGAATGGCTGGACGGATGGCTGGATGGATGGAAAGCTGGATGGATGGCTGGCTGGAGGGATGGATGGATGTCTGGTTGAATGGATGGCAAGATCGATGGCTGGCTGGATGGATGGCTGGCTGGAGGAATGGAGTCATGGATGGATGGCCGGATGGACGGCTGGATGGAAGGATGGCTGGATGCATGGCTGGCTGGAGGGATGGATTGATGGATGGTTGTCTGGATGGCTGGCTGGATGGATGTATGGATCGATGATGGCTGGCTGGAGGGATGGATGGATGGATGGCTGGATGGATGGCTGGATGGAGGGATGGCTGGATGGTTGGCTGGCTGGAGGGATGGATGGATGGCTGGATGGATGGCTGGATGGATGGATGGCTGGATGGATGGCTGGCTGGAGGGATGGATGGATGGATTATTGGCTTGATGGATGGCTGGATGGAGGGATGGCTGGATGGGCGGCTGGCTGGAGGGATGGTTGGATGGCTGGATGGATGGCTGGATGGAGGGATGGCTGGATGGAAGGCTGGCTGGATGGATGGATGGCTGGATGGATGGATGGATGGACGGATGGATTGAGGGATGGCCTGATGGATATCTGGCTGGAGGGATGGATGGATGGATGGCTGGATGGATGGCTGCATGGAGGAATGGTTGGATGGGCGGATTGCTGGAGGGATGGATGGCTGGATGGATGGCTGGATGGATGGCTTGATGGATGGATGGCTGGATGGATGGCTGGCTGGAGGGACGGATGGATGGCTGGAGGGATGGATGGATGGATGGATTGCTGGATGGATGGATGGATGGATGGCTGGATGGATGGCTGGATAGATGGATGGATTGATGGCTGGATGGATGGCTGGATGGATGGATGGCTGGATGGATGGCTGGCTAGAGGGATGGATGGATGGATGGCTGGATGGATGGCCGAATGGATGGCTGGCTGAAAGGATGGATGGATGGATGGCTGAATGGATGGCTGGATGGATGGATGGCTGGATTGGTGGCTGGCTGGAGGGATGGATGAATGGATGGATGGCTGGATGGATGACTGGATGGCTGGATGGCTGGATGGATGGCTGGCTGGGCGGGTGGATTGATGGATGGATGGCTGGATGGATGGATGGCTGGATGGATGGATGGATGGATGGATGCATGGATGAATGGCTGGTTGGATGGATGGATGGCTGGATGGATGGCTGGATGGATGGATGGATGGATGGACGGCTTGCTGGAGGGATGGATTGATGGATGGATGGCTGGATGGATGGCTGGATGGATAGATGGCTGGATGAATGGCTGGCTGGTGGTATGGATGGATGGATGGATGGCTGGATGGATGGCTGGATGGATGGATGGCTGGATGGATGACTCGCTGGCGGGATGGATGGATGGATGGATGGCTGGATGGATGGCTGGATGGATGGATGGCTGGATGGATGGATGGATGGATGGATGGATGGATGGCAGGATGGATGGATGGGTGGATGGATGGATGGCTGGATGGCTGGAAGGCTGGATGGATGGATGGCTGGATGGATGGCTGGAAGGATGAATGGATGGATGGATGGATAGCTGGATGGATGGCTGGATGTAGGGATAGCTGGAGGGATGGATGGATGGCTGGATGGATGGCTGGATGGATGGATGGCTGGAAGGATTGCTGGCTGGAGGAATGGATGGATGGATGGATGGCTGGATGGGTGGCAGGATGGATGGATGGCTGGATGGATGGCTGGCTGGAGGGATGGATGGATGGATGGCTGAATGGATGGCAGGATGGATGGATGGCTGGATGGATGGCTGGCTGGAGGGATGGATGGCTGGATGGACGGCTGGATGGATGGAGGGCTGGATGGATGGCTGGCTGGAGGGATGGATTGATGGATGGATGGCTGGATGGATGGCTGGATGGATGGATGGCTGGATGGATGGCTGGATGGAGTGATGGATGGATGGATGGATGGCTGGATGGATGGCTGGCTGGATGGATGGCTGGATGGATGGCTGGCTGGAGCGATGGATGAATGGGTGGCTGGATGGATGGATGGCCGAATGGTTGGCTGGCTGGAGGGATGGATGAATGGATGGATGGCCGAATGGATGGCTGGACAGATGGCAGGATGGATGGATGGCTGGATGGATGGCTGGCTGGATGGATGGATTGATGGATGGATGGCTGGATGGATGGCTGGATGGATGGATGGCTGGATGGATGGCAGGCTGAAGGGATGGATGGATGGATCGATGGCTGGATGGACGGCTGGTTGGATAGATGGCTGGATGGATGGCTGGCTGGAGGGATGGATTGATGGATGGATGGCTGGATGGATAGCTGGATGGATGGCTGGATGGATGGCTGGCTGGGGGGATGGATGGATGGATGGATGGCTGGATGGAGGGAAGGCTGGTTGGTTGGCTGGCTGGAGGGATGGATGGATGGATGGATGGATGGCTGGATGGATGGCTGGATGGAGGGATGGCTGGATGGATGGCTGGCTGGATGGATGGATGGCTGGATGGATGGCTGGATGCATGGATGGCTTAATGACTGGCTGGCTGGAGGGATGGCTGGATGGATGGATGGCTGGATGGATGGCTGGATGGAAGGATGGCTGGATGTATGGCTGGCTGGAGAGATGGATGAATGGTTGGATGGCTGGATGGATGGCTGGATGCAGGGATGGCAGGATGGATGACTTGCTGGAGGGTTGGATGGATGGATGGTTGGCTGGATGGGTGGCTGGATGGATGGATGGCTGGATGGATGGCTGGCTGGAGCGAAGGATGGATGGATGGATGGCTGGATGGATGGCTTGATGGATGGATGGCTGGATGGATGGCTGGCTGGAGGGACGGATGGATGGCTGGATGGATGGTGGGATGGATGGATGGCTGGATGGATGGCTGGCAGGAGGGATAGATGGATGGATGGATGGCTGGATGGATGGTGGATGGATGGATGGCTGGATTGTGGGATGGCTGCTTGGTTGGCTGGCTGGAGGGATGGATGGATGGCTGGATGTAAGGCTGGCTGGAGAGATGGATGAATGGTTGGATGGCTGGATGGATGTCTGGATTGAGGGCTGGCAGGATGAATGTCTGGCTGGAGGGATGGATGGATGGATGGATGGCTGGATGGGTGGCTGGATGGATGGATGGCTGGATGGATGGCTGGCTGCAGGGAAGGATGGATGGATGGATGGCTGGATGGATGGCTGTATGGATGGATGGCTTAATGACTGGCTGGCTGGAGGGATGGATGGATGGATGGATGGCTGGATGGATGGCTGGATGGAAGGATGGCTGGATGTATGGCTGGCTGGAGAGATGGATGAATGGTTGGATGGCTGGATGGATGGCTGGATGCAGGGATGGCAGGATGGATGACTTGCTGGAGGGTTGGATGGATGGATGGTTGGCTGGATGGGTGGCTGGATGGATGGATGGCTGGATGGATGGCTGGCTGGAGCGAAGGATGGATGGATGGATGGCTGGATGGATGGCTTGATGGATGGATGGCTGGATGGATGGCTGGCTGGAGGGACGGATGGATGGCTGGATGGATGGTGGGATGGATGGATGGCTGGATGGATGGCTGGCAGGAGGGATAGATGGATGGATGGATGGCTGGATGGATGGTGGATGGATGGATGGCTGGATTGTGGGATGGCTGGTTGGTTGGCTGGCTGGAGGGATGGATGGATGGCTGGATGTAAGGCTGGCTGGAGAGATGGATGAATGGTTGGATGGCTGGATGGATGTCTGGATGGAGGGCTGGCAGGATGAATGTCTGGCTGGAGGGATGGATGGATGGATGGATGGCTGGATGGGTGGCTGGATGGATGGATGGCTGGATGGATGGCTGGCTGCAGGGAAGGATGGATGGATGGATGGCTGGATGGATGGCTGTATGGATGGATGGCTGAATGGATGGCTGGCTGGAGGGAAGGATGGATGGATGGATGGCTGGATGGATGGTTGGATGGATGGATGGCTGGATGGATGGCTGGCAGGAGGGATAGATGGATGGGTGGATGGCTGGATGGATGGCTGGATGGATGGATGGCTGGATGGATGGCTGGCTGGAGGGATGGATGGATGGATGTCTGGATGGATGGCCGAATGGATGGCTGGCTGAAGGGATGGATGGATGGATGGGTGGCTGAATGGATGGCTGGATGGACGGATGGCTGGACTGGTGGCTAGCTGGAGGGATGGATGAATGGATGGATGGCTGGATGGATGAGTGGATGGCTGGATGGCTGGATGGATGGCTGGCTGGGCGGGTGGATTGATGGATGGATGGCTGGATGGATGGATGGCTGGATGGATGGCTGGCTGGAGGGATGGATGGATGGATGGATGCATTGATGAATGGCTGGATGGATGGATGGATGGCTGGATGGATGGCTGGATGGATGGCTGGATGGATGGATGGGCGGATGGATGGATGGCTGGATGGTTGGCGGATGGATGGATGGCTGGATGGATGGCTGGCTGGAGGGATGGATGGATGAATGGCTGGCTGGAGGGATGGATGGATGGATGGCTTGATGGATGGCTGGATAGTTGGAAGACTGGATGGCTGGCTGGCTGGAGAGATGGATGAATGGATGGGTGGCTGAATGGATGGCTGGATGGATGGATGTCCGGATGGATGGCTGGCTGGAGGGATAGATGGTTGGATGGATGGCTGGATGGATGTCTGGATGGATGGATGGCTGGATGGATGGCTGGCTGAAGGGATGGATGGATGGATGGATGGCTGGATGGATGGCTGGCTGGAGGGATGGATGGATGGATGGCTGGATGGATGGCTGGATGGATGGCTGGATGGATTGCTGGCTGGAGGAATGGATGGATTAATGAATGGATGGACGGATGGCTGGATGGATGGAAAGCTGGATGGATGGCTGGCTGGAGGGATGGATGGATGTCTGGTTGAATGGATGGCAAGATCGATGGCTGGCTGGATGGATGGCTGGCTGGAGGAATGGAGTCATGGATGGATGGCCGGATGGACGGCTGGATGGAAGGATGGCTGGATGCATGGCTGGCTGGAGGGATGGATTGATGGATGGTTGTCTGGATGGCTGGCTGGATGGATGTATGGATCGATGATGGCTGGCTGGAGGGATGGATGGATGGATGGATGGATGGCTGGATGGATGGCTGGTTGGAGGGATGGCTGGATGGTTGGCTGGCTGGAGGGATGGATGGATGGCTGGATGGATGGCTGGATGGATGGAGGGCTGGATGGATGGAGGGCTGGATGGATGGCTGGCTGGAGGGATGGATTGATGGATGGATGGCTGGATGGATGGCTGGATGGATGGATGGCTGGATGGATGGCTGGATGGAGTGATGGATGGATGGATGGATGGCTGGATGGATGGCTGGCTGGATGGATGGCTGGATGGATGGCTGGCTGGAGCGATGGATGAATGGGTGGCTGGATGGATGGATGGCCGAATGGTTGGCTGGCTGGAGGGATGGATGAATGGATGGATGGCCGAATGGATGGCTGGACAGATGGCAGGATGGATGGATGGCTGGATGGATGGCTGGCTGGATGGATGGATTGATGGATGGATGGCTGGATGGATGGCTGGATGGATGGATGGCTGGATGGATGGCAGGCTGAAGGGATGGATGGATGGATCGATGGCTGGATGGACGGCTGGTTGGATAGATGGCTGGATGGATGGCTGGCTGGAGGGATGGATTGATGGATGGATGGCTGGATGGATAGCTGGATGGATGGCTGGATGGATGGCTGGCTGGGGGGATGGATGGATGGATGGATGGCTGGATGGAGGGAAGGCTGGTTGGTTGGCTGGCTGGAGGGATGGATGGATGGATGGATGGATGGCTGGATGGATGGCTGGATGGAGGGATGGCTGGATGGATGGCTGGCTGGATGGATGGATGGCTGGATGGATGGCTGGATGCATGGATGGCTTAATGACTGGCTGGCTGGAGGGATGGCTGGATGGATGGATGGCTGGATGGATGGCTGGATGGAAGGATGGCTGGATGTATGGCTGGCTGGAGAGATGGATGAATGGTTGGATGGCTGGATGGATGGCTGGATGCAGGGATGGCAGGATGGATGACTTGCTGGAGGGTTGGATGGATGGATGGTTGGCTGGATGGGTGGCTGGATGGATGGATGGCTGGATGGATGGCTGGCTGGAGCGAAGGATGGATGGATGGATGGCTGGATGGATGGCTTGATGGATGGATGGCTGGATGGATGGCTGGCTGGAGGGACGGATGGATGGCTGGATGGATGGTGGGATGGATGGATGGCTGGATGGATGGCTGGCAGGAGGGATAGATGGATGGATGGATGGCTGGATGGATGGTGGATGGATGGATGGCTGGATTGTGGGATGGCTGCTTGGTTGGCTGGCTGGAGGGATGGATGGATGGCTGGATGTAAGGCTGGCTGGAGAGATGGATGAATGGTTGGATGGCTGGATGGATGTCTGGATTGAGGGCTGGCAGGATGAATGTCTGGCTGGAGGGATGGATGGATGGATGGATGGCTGGATGGGTGGCTGGATGGATGGATGGCTGGATGGATGGCTGGCTGCAGGGAAGGATGGATGGATGGATGGCTGGATGGATGGCTGTATGGATGGATGGCTTAATGACTGGCTGGCTGGAGGGATGGATGGATGGATGGATGGCTGGATGGATGGCTGGATGGAAGGATGGCTGGATGTATGGCTGGCTGGAGAGATGGATGAATGGTTGGATGGCTGGATGGATGGCTGGATGCAGGGATGGCAGGATGGATGACTTGCTGGAGGGTTGGATGGATGGATGGTTGGCTGGATGGGTGGCTGGATGGATGGATGGCTGGATGGATGGCTGGCTGGAGCGAAGGATGGATGGATGGATGGCTGGATGGATGGCTTGATGGATGGATGGCTGGATGGATGGCTGGCTGGAGGGACGGATGGATGGCTGGATGGATGGTGGGATGGATGGATGGCTGGATGGATGGCTGGCAGGAGGGATAGATGGATGGATGGATGGCTGGATGGATGGTGGATGGATGGATGGCTGGATTGTGGGATGGCTGGTTGGTTGGCTGGCTGGAGGGATGGATGGATGGCTGGATGTAAGGCTGGCTGGAGAGATGGATGAATGGTTGGATGGCTGGATGGATGTCTGGATGGAGGGCTGGCAGGATGAATGTCTGGCTGGAGGGATGGATGGATGGATGGATGGCTGGATGGGTGGCTGGATGGATGGATGGCTGGATGGATGGCTGGCTGCAGGGAAGGATGGATGGATGGATGGCTGGATGGATGGCTGTATGGATGGATGGCTGAATGGATGGCTGGCTGGAGGGAAGGATGGATGGATGGATGGCTGGATGGATGGTTGGATGGATGGATGGCTGGATGGATGGCTGGCAGGAGGGATAGATGGATGGGTGGATGGCTGGATGGATGGCTGGATGGATGGATGGCTGGATGGATGGCTGGCTGGAGGGATGGATGGATGGATGTCTGGATGGATGGCCGAATGGATGGCTGGCTGAAGGGATGGATGGATGGATGGGTGGCTGAATGGATGGCTGGATGGACGGATGGCTGGACTGGTGGCTAGCTGGAGGGATGGATGAATGGATGGATGGCTGGATGGATGAGTGGATGGCTGGATGGCTGGATGGATGGCTGGCTGGGCGGGTGGATTGATGGATGGATGGCTGGATGGATGGATGGCTGGATGGATGGCTGGCTGGAGGGATGGATGGATGGATGGATGCATTGATGAATGGCTGGATGGATGGATGGATGGCTGGATGGATGGCTGGATGGATGGCTGGATGGATGGATGGGCGGATGGATGGATGGCTGGATGGTTGGCGGATGGATGGATGGCTGGATGGATGGCTGGCTGGAGGGATGGATGGATGAATGGCTGGCTGGAGGGATGGATGGATGGATGGCTTGATGGATGGCTGGATAGTTGGAAGACTGGATGGCTGGCTGGCTGGAGAGATGGATGAATGGATGGGTGGCTGAATGGATGGCTGGATGGATGGATGTCCGGATGGATGGCTGGCTGGAGGGATAGATGGTTGGATGGATGGCTGGATGGATGTCTGGATGGATGGATGGCTGGATGGATGGCTGGCTGAAGGGATGGATGGATGGATGGATGGCTGGATGGATGGCTGGCTGGAGGGATGGATGGATGGATGGCTGGATGGATGGCTGGATGGATGGCTGGATGGATTGCTGGCTGGAGGAATGGATGGATTAATGAATGGATGGACGGATGGCTGGATGGATGGAAAGCTGGATGGATGGCTGGCTGGAGGGATGGATGGATGTCTGGTTGAATGGATGGCAAGATCGATGGCTGGCTGGATGGATGGCTGGCTGGAGGAATGGAGTCATGGATGGATGGCCGGATGGACGGCTGGATGGAAGGATGGCTGGATGCATGGCTGGCTGGAGGGATGGATTGATGGATGGTTGTCTGGATGGCTGGCTGGATGGATGTATGGATCGATGATGGCTGGCTGGAGGGATGGATGGATGGATGGATGGATGGCTGGATGGATGGCTGGTTGGAGGGATGGCTGGATGGTTGGCTGGCTGGAGGGATGGATGGATGGCTGGATGGATGGCTGGATGGATGGATGGCTGGATGGATGGCTGGCTGGAGGGATGGATGGATGGATTATTGGCTTGATGGATGGCTGGATGGAGGGATGGCTGGATGGGCGGCTGGCTGGAGGGATGGTTGGATGGCTGGATGGATGGCTGGATGGAGGGATGACTGGCTGGAGTGACGGATGGATGGATGGCTGGATGGATGGCTGTATGGAGGGATGGCTGGATGGAAGGCTGGCTGGATGGATGGATGGCTGGATGGATGGATGGATGGACGGATGGATGGAGGGATGGCCTGATGGATATCTGGCTGGAGGGATGGATGGATGGATGGCTGGATGGATGGCTGCATGGAGGAATGGTTGGATGGGTGGATTGCTGGAGGGATGGATGGCTGGATGGATGGCTGGATGGATGGCTGGATGGGCGATTGGCTGGAGGGATGGATGGATGGATGGCTGGATGGATGGCTGGATGGATGGCTGGATGGATGGATGGCTGGATGGATGGATGGCTGGAGTGATGGATGGGTGGATGGCTCGATGGATGGCTAGCTGGATGGATGGCTGGATGGATGGCTGGCTGGAGGGATTGAAGGATGGTTGGATGGCTGGATGGATGGCTGGATGGATGGCTGGATGGACGGATGGATGGATGGATGGCTGGATGGATGGATGGATGGATGGATGGATGGATGGATGGATGGATGGATGGCTGGATGGATGGCTGGATGTATGGATGGCTGGATGGATGGCTGGCTGGAGGGATAGATGGATGGATGGCTGGCTGGAGGGATGGCTGGATGGATGGCTGGATGGATGGCTAGATAGATGGATGGCTGGATGGCTGGCTGGCTGTAGAAGTGGATGGATGGGTGGGTGGCTGGGTGGATGGCTGGATGGATGGATGTCCGGATGGTTGGCTGGCTGGAGGGATGGATGGATGGATGGATGGCTGGATGGATGTCTGGATGGATGGATGGCTGGATGGATGGCTGGCTGGTGGGATGGATGGATGGATGGATGGATGGCATGATGGATGGCTGGATGGATGGATGGCTGGATGGATGGCTGGCTGGAGGGATGGATGGAAGGATGGCTGGATGGATGGCTGGATGGATGGCTGGATGGATTGTTTGCTGGAGGAATGGATGGATTAATGAATGGCTGGACGGATGGCTTGATGGATGGAAGGCTGGATGGATGGCTGGCTGGAGGGATGGATGGATGGATGGCTGAATGGATGGCTAGATCGAAGGATGGTTGGATGGATGGCTGGCTGGAGGAATGGAGTCATGGATGGATGGCCGGATGGACGGCTGGATGGAAGGATGGCTGGATGCATGGCTGGCTGGAGGGATGGATTGATGGATGGCTGGCTGGATGGCTGGCTGCATGGATGGATGGCTCGATGGACGGCTGGCTGGAGGGATGGATGGATGGCTGGATGGATGGATGGCTGGATGGATGGCTGGATGGAGGGATGGCTGGATGGTTGGCTGGCTGGAGGGATGGATGGATGGCTGGATTGATGGCTGGATGGTGGGGTGGCTGGATGGATGGCTGGCTGGAGGGATGGATGGATGGATTATTGGCTGGATGGATGGCTGGATGGAGGGATGGCTGTATGGGTGGCTGGCTGGAGGGATGGATTGATGGCTGGATGGACGGCTGGATGGAGGGATGGCTGGCTGGATGGCTGGCTGGAGGGATGGATGGATGGATGGATGGCTGGATGGATGGCTGGATGGAGGGATGGCTGGATGGATGGCTGGCTGGAGGGATGGATGGATGGATGAATGGCCGAATGGATGGCTGGATGGATGGCTGGCTGGAGGGATGGAAGGATGGATGGAAGGCTGGATGGACGGCTGGATGGATGGCTGGATGTCTGGATGGCTGGCTGGATGGATGGATGGCTGGTTGGCTGGATGGATGGATGGAAGGCTGGATGGATGGATGGATGGACGGATGGATGGAGGGATGAATGGATGGATGGATGGCTGGATGGATAGCTGGATGGATGGATGGCTGGATGGATGGATGGCTGGATGGATGGCTGGCTGGAGGGATGGAAGGATGGATGGAAGGCTGGATGGACGGCTGGATGGATGGCTGGATGTCTGGATGGCTGGCTGGATGGATGGATGGCTGGTTGGCTGGATGGATGGATGGAAGGCTGGATGGATGGATGGATGGACGGATGGATGGAGGGATGAATGGATGGATGGATGGCTGGATGGATAGCTGGATGGATGGATGGCTGGATGGATGGATGGATGGATGGATGCATGGATATATGGCTGGCTGGATGGATGGATGGATGGCTGGATGGATGGCTGGATGGATGGCAGAATGGATGGATGGACGGATGGATGGATGGCTGGATGGATGGCGGGATGGATGGATGGCTGGATGGATGGACGGCTGGCTGGAGGGATGGATGGATGGATGGCTGGCTGGAGGGATGGATGGATGGATGGCTGGATGGATGGCTGGATAGATGGATGGCTGGATGGCTGGCTGGCTGGAGAGATGGATGGATGGGTGGCTGAATGGATGGCTGAATGGATGGATGTCCGGAGGGATGGCTGGCTGGAGGGATAGATGGTTGGATGGATGGCTGGATGGATGTCTGAATGGATGGATGGCTGGATGGATGGCTGGCTGGAGGGATGGATGGATGGACGGATTGCTGGATGGATGGCTGGCTGGAGGGATGGATGGATGGATGGATGGCTGGATGGATGGCTGGATGGATGGCTGGATGGATTGCTGGCTGGAGGAATGGATGGATTAATGAATGGCTGGACGGATGGCTGGATGGATGGAAGGCTGGATGGATGGCTGGCTGGAGGGATGGATGGATGGCTGGCTGAATGGATGGCTAGATCGATGGATGGCTGGATGGATGGCTGGCTGGAGGAATGGAGTCATGGATGGATGGCCGTATGGACGGCTGTATGGAAGGATGGCTGGATGCATGGCTGGCTGGAGGGATGGATTGATGGATGGTTGTCTGGATGGCTGGCTGGATGGATGGATGGCTCGATGGATGGCTGGCTGGAGGGATGGATGGATGGATGGATGGATGGCTGGATGGATGGCTGGATGGAGGGATGGCTGGATGGTTGGCTGGCTGGAGGGATGGATGGATGGCTGGATGGATGGCTGGATGGAGGGATGGCTGGATGGATGGCTGGCTGGAGGGATGGATGGATGGATTATTGGCTGGATGGATGGCTGGATGGAGGGATGGCTGGATGGGTGGCTGGCTGGAGGGATGGATAGATGGCTGGATGGAGGGATGGCTGTATGGAGGGATGGCTGGATGGAAGGCTGGCTGGATGGATGGATGGCTGGATGGATGGATGGATGGCTGGATGGATGGATGGATGGATGGCTGTATGGAGGGATGGCTGGATGGAAGGCTGGCTGGATGGATGGATGGCTGGATGGATGGATGGATGGACGGATGGATGGAGGGATGGCTGGATGGAGGAATGGTTGGATGGATGGATTGCTGGAGGGATGGATGGCTGGATGGATGGATTGATGGATGGCAGGCTGAAGGGATGGATGGATGGATCGATGGCTGGATGGACGGCTGGTTGGATAGATGGCTGGATGGATGGCTGGCTGGAGGGATGGATAGATGGATGGATGGCTGGATGGATAGCTGGTGGATGGCTGGATGGATGGCTGGCTGGTGGGATGGATGGATGGATGGATGGCTGGATGGAGGGAAGGCTGGTTGGTTGGCTGGCTGGAGGGATGGATGGATGGATGGATGGATGGATGGCTGGATGGATGGCTGGATGGAGGGATGGCTGGATGGATGGCTGGCTGGATGGATGGATGGCTGGATGGATGGCTGGATGGTTGGATGGATGCATGGATGGCTTAATGACTGGCTGGCTGGAGGGATGGATGGATGGCTGGATGGATGGCTGGATGGAAGGATGGCTGGATGTATGGGTGGCTGGAGAGATGGATGAATGGTTGGATGGCTGGATGGATGGCTGGTTGCAGGGATGGCAGGATGGATGACTGGCTGGAGGGTTGGATGGATGGATGGTTGGCTGGATGGGTGGCTGGATGGATGGATGGCTGGATGGATGGCTGGCTGGAGCGAAGGATGGATGGATGGATGGCTGGATGGATGGCTTGATGGATGGATGGCTGGATGGATGGCTGGCTGGCGGGACGGATGGATGGCTGGATGGATGGTTGGATGGATGGATGGCTGGATGGATGGCTGGCAGGAGGGATAGATGGATGGATGGATGGCTGGATGGATGGCTGGATGGATGGATGGCTGGATTGAGGGATGGCTGGTTGGTTGGCTGGCTGGAGGGATGGATGGATGGATGGCTGGATTTAAGGCTGGCTGGAGAGATGGATGAATGGTTGGATGGCTGGATGGATGTCTGGATGGAGGGCTGGCAGGATGAATGTCTGGCTGGAGGGATGGATGGATGGATGGATGGCTGGATGGGTGGCTGGATGGATGGATGGCTGGATGGATGGCTGGCTGCAGGGAAGGATGGATGGATGGATGGCTGAATGGATGGCTGTATGGATGGATGGCTGAATGGATGGCTGGCTGGAGGGAAGGATGGATGGATGGATGGCTGGATGGATGGTTGAATGGATGGCTGGATGGATGGCTGGCAGGAGGGATAGATGGATGGATTGATGGCTGGATGGATGGCTGGATGGATGGATGGCTGGATGGATGGCTGGCTGGAGGGATGGATGGATGGATGGCTGGATGGATGGCCGAATGGATGGCTGGCTGAAAGGATGGATGGATGGATGGCTGAATGGATGGCTGGATGGATGGATGGCTGGATTGGTGGCTGGCTGGAGGGATGGATGAATGGATGGATGGCTGGATGGATGACTGGATGGCTGGATGGCTGGATGGATGGCTGGCTGGGCGGGTGGATTGATGGATGGATGGCTGGATGGATGGATGGCTGGATGGATGACTGGCTGGAGGGATGGATGGATGGATGGCTGGCTGGAGGGATGGATGGATGGATGGCTGGATGGATGGCTGGATAGATGGATGGCTGGATGGCTGGCTGGCTGGAGAGATGGATGAATGGATGGGTGGCTGAATGGATGGCTGGATGGATGGATGTCCGGATGGATGGCTGGCTGGAGGGATAGATGGTTGGATGGATGGCTGGATGGATGTCTGGATGGATGGATGGCTGGATGGATGGCTGGCTGAAGGGATGGATGGATGGATGGATGGCTGGATGGATGGCTGGCTGGAGGGATGGATGGATGGATGGCTGGATGGATGGCTGGATGGATGGCTGGATGGATTGCTGGCTGGAGGAATGGATGGATTAATGAATGGCTGGACGGATGGCTGGATGGATGGAAGGCTGTATGGATGGCTGGCTGGAGGGATGGATGGATGTCTGGCTGAATGGTTGGCAAGATCGATGGATGGCTGGATGGATGGCTGGCTGGAGGAATGGAGTCATGGATGGATGGCCGGATGGACGGCTGGATGGAAGGATGGCTGGATGCATGGCTGGCTGGAGGGATGGATTGATGGATGGTTGTCTGGATGGCTGGCTGGCTGGATGGATGGATCGATGGATGGCTGGCTGGAGGGACGGATGGATGGATGGATGGATGGCTGGATGGATGGCTGGATGGAGGGATGGCTGGATGGTTGGCTGGCTGGAGGGATGGATGGATGGCTGGATGGATGGCTGGATGGAGGGATGGCTGGATGGATGGCTGGCTGGAGGGATGGATGGATGGATTATTGGCTGGATGGATGGCTGGATGGAGGGATGGCTGGATGGGCGGCTGGCTGGAGGGATGGATGGATGGCTGGATGGATGGCTGGATGGAGGGATGACTGGCTGGAGTGACGGATGGATGGATGGCTGGATGGATGGCTGTATGGAGGGATGGCTGGATGGAAGGCTGGCTGGATGGATGGATGGCTGGATGGATGGATGGATGGACGGATGGATGGAGGGATGGCTTGATGGATATCTGGCTGGAGGGATGGATGGATGGATGGATGGCTGGATGGATGGCTGCATGGAGGAATGGTTGGATGGGTGGATTGCTGGAGGGATGGATGGCTGGATGGATGGCTGGATGGATGGCTGGATGGATGGACGGCTGGATGGGCGATTGGCTGGAGGGATGGATGGATGGATGGCTGGATGGATGGCTGGCTGGAGGGATGGATGGATGGATGGATGGATGGCTGGATGGATGGCTGGATGGATGGATGGCTGGATGGATGGATGGCTGGAGTGATGGATGGGTGGATGGTTCGATGGATGGCTGGCTGGATGGATGGCTGGATGGATGGCTGGCTGGAGGGATTGAAGGATGGATGGATGGCTGGATGGATGGCTGGATGGATGGCTGGATGGACGGATGGATGGATGGATGGCTGGATGGATGGCTGGATGGATGGATGGATGGATGGATGGATGGCTGGATGGATGGCTGGATGGATGGATGGCTGGATGGATGGCTGGCTGGAGGGATAGATGGATGGATGGCTGGCTGGAGGGATGGCTGGATTGATGGCTGGATGGATGGCTAGATAGATGGATGGCTGGATGGCTGGCTGGCTGGAGAGATGGATGGATGGGTCGGTGGCTGGGTGGATGGCTGGATGGATGGATGTCCGGATGGTTGGCTGGCTGGAGGGATGGATGGATGGATGGATGGCTGGATGGATGTCTGGATGGATGGATGGCTGGATGGATGGCTGGCTGGTGGGATGGATGGATGGATGGCTGGATGGATGGCTGGATGGATGGATGGCTGGATGGATGGCTGGCTGGAGGGATGGATGGATGGATGGCTGGATGGATGGCTGGATGGATGGCTGGATGGATTGTTTGCTGGAGGAATGGATGGATTAATGAATGGCTGGACGGATGGCTGGATGGATGGAAGGCTGGATGGATGGCTGGCTGGAGGGATGGATGGATGGATGGCTGAATGGATGGCTAGATCGAAGGATGGTTGGATGGATGGCTGGCTGGAGGAATGGAGTCATGGATGGATGGCCGGATGGACGGCTGGATGGTAGGATGGCTCGATGCATGGCTGGCTGGAGGGATGGATTGATGGATGGATGGCTGGATGGCGGGCTGCATGGATGGATGGCTCGATGGACGGCTGGCTGGAGGGATGGATGGATGGCTGGATGGATGGATGGATGGAGGGATGGCTGGATGGTTGGCTGGCTGGAGGGATGGATGGATGGCTGGATTGATGGCTGGATGGTGGGGTGGCTGGATGGATGGCTGGCTGGAGGGATGGATGGATGGATTATTGGCTGGATGGATGGCTGGATGGAGGGATGGCTGTATGGGTGGCTGGCTGGAGGGATGGATGGATGGCTGGATGGACGGCTGGATGGAGGGATGGCTGGCTGGATGGCTGGCTTAAGGGATGGATGGATGGATGGATGGCTGGATGGATGGCTGTATGGAGGGATGGCTGGATGGATGGCTGGCTGGAGGGATGGATGGATGGATGAATGGCCGAATGGATGGCTGGATGGATGGCTGGCTGGAGGGATGGAAGGATGGATGGAAGGCTGGATGGACGGCTGGATGGATGGCTGGATGTCTGGATGGCTGGCTGGATGGATGGATGGCTGGTTGGCTGGATGGATGGATGGAAGGCTGGATGGATGGATGGATGGACGGATGGATGGAGGGATGGATGGATGGATGGCTGGATGGATGGCTGGATGGATGGATGGCTGGATGGATGGATGGATGGATGGATGGATGCATGGATATATGGCTGGCTGGATGGATGGATGGATGGCTGGATGGATGGCTGGATGGATGGCTGGATGGATGGATGGACGGATGGATGGATGGATGGCTGGATGGATGGCGGGATGGATGGATGGCTGGATGGATGGCTGGCTGGAGGGATGGATGGATGGATGGCTGGCTGGAGGGATGGATGGATGGATGGCTGGATGGATGGCTGGATAGATGGATGGCTGGATGACTGGCTGGCTGGAGAGATGGATGGATGGATGGGTGGCTGAATGTATGGCTGAATGGATGGATGTCCGGAGGGATGGCTGGCTGGAGGGATAGATGGTTGGATGGATGGCTGGATGGATGTCTGAATGGATTGATGGCTGGATGGATGGCTGGCTGGAGGGATGGATGGATGGATGGATGGCTGGATGGATGGCTGGCTGGAGGGATGGATGGATGGATGGATGGCTGGATGGATGGCTGGATGGATGGCTGGATGGATTGCTGGCTGGAGGAGTGGATGGGTTAATGAATGGCTGGACGGATGGCTGGATGGATGGAAGGCTGGATGGATGGCTGGCTGGAGGGATGGATGGATGGCTGGCTGAATGGATGGCTAGATCGATGGATGGCTGGATGGATGGCTGGCTGGAGGAATGGAGTCATGGATGGATGGCCGGATGGACGGCTGGATGGAAGGATGGCTGGATGTATGGCTGGCTGGAGGGATGGATTGATGGATGGTTGTCTGGATGGCTGGCTGGATGGATGGATGGCTCGATGGATGGCTGGCTGGAGGGATGGATGGATGGATGGAAGGATGGCTGGATGGATGGCTGGATGGAGGGATGGCTGGATGGTTGGCTGGCTGGAGGAATGGATGGATGGCTGGATGGATGGCTGGATGGAGGGATGGCTGGATGGATGGCTGGCTGGAGGGATGGATGGATGGATTATTGGCTGGATGGATGGCTGGATGGAGGGATGGATGGATGGATCGATGGCTGGATGGACGGCTGGCTGGCTGGAGGGATGGATGGATGGCTGGATGGATGGCTGGATGGAGGGATGACTGGCTGGAGTGACGGATGGATGGATGGCTGGATGGATGGCTGTATGGAGGGATGGCTGGATGGAAGGCTGGCTGGATGGATGGATGGCTGGATGGATGGATGGATGGACGGATGGATGGAGGGATGGCTGGATGGATATCTGGCTGGAGGGATGGATGGAATGATGGATGGCTGGATGGATGGCTGGATGGAGGAATGGTTGGATGGATGAATTGCTGGAGGGATGGATGGCTGGATGGATGGATTGATGGATGGATGGCTGCATGGATGGCTGGATGGATGGATGGCTGGATGGATGGCAGGCTGAAGGGATGGATGGATGGATCGATGGCTGGATGGACGGCTGGTTGGATAGATGGCTGGATGGATGGCTGGCTGGAGGGATGGATTGATGGATGGATGGCTGGATGGATAGCTGGATGGATGGCTGGATGGATGGCTGGCTGGTGGGATGGATGGATGGATGGATGGCTGGATGGAGGGAAGGCTGGTTGGTTGGCTGGCTCGAGGGATGGATGGATGGATGGATGGATGGATGGCTGGATGGTGGGGTGGCTGGATGGATGGCTGGCTGGAGGGATGGATGGATGGATTATTGGCTGGATGGATGGCTGGATGGAGGGATGGCTGTATGGGTGGCTGGCTGGAGGGATGGATGGATGGCTGGATGGACGGCTGGATGGAGGGATGGCTGGCTGGATGGCTGGCTTAAGGGATGGATGGATGGATGGATGGCTGGATGGATGGCTGTATGGAGGGATGGCTGGATGGATGGCTGGCTGGAGGGATGGATGGATGGATGAATGGCCGAATGGATGGCTGGATGGATGGCTGGCTGGAGGGATGGAAGGATGGATGGAAGGCTGGATGGACGGCTGGATGGATGGCTGGATGTCTGGATGGCTGGCTGGATGGATGGATGGCTGGTTGGCTGGATGGATGGATGGAAGGCTGGATGGATGGATGGATGGACGGATGGATGGAGGGATGGATGGATGGATGGCTGGATGGATGGCTGGATGGATGGATGGCTGGATGGATGGATGGATGGATGGATGGATGCATGGATATATGGCTGGCTGGATGGATGGATGGATGGCTGGATGGATGGCTGGATGGATGGCTGGATGGATGGATGGACGGATGGATGGATGGATGGCTGGATGGATGGCGGGATGGATGGATGGCTGGATGGATGGCTGGCTGGAGGGATGGATGGATGGATGGCTGGCTGGAGGGATGGATGGATGGATGGCTGGATGGATGGCTGGATAGATGGATGGCTGGATGACTGGCTGGCTGGAGAGATGGATGGATGGATGGGTGGCTGAATGTATGGCTGAATGGATGGATGTCCGGAGGGATGGCTGGCTGGAGGGATAGATGGTTGGATGGATGGCTGGATGGATGTCTGAATGGATTGATGGCTGGATGGATGGCTGGCTGGAGGGATGGATGGATGGATGGATGGCTGGATGGATGGCTGGCTGGAGGGATGGATGGATGGATGGATGGCTGGATGGATGGCTGGATGGATGGCTGGATGGATTGCTGGCTGGAGGAGTGGATGGGTTAATGAATGGCTGGACGGATGGCTGGATGGATGGAAGGCTGGATGGATGGCTGGCTGGAGGGATGGATGGATGGCTGGCTGAATGGATGGCTAGATCGATGGATGGCTGGATGGATGGCTGGCTGGAGGAATGGAGTCATGGATGGATGGCCGGATGGACGGCTGGATGGAAGGATGGCTGGATGTATGGCTGGCTGGAGGGATGGATTGATGGATGGTTGTCTGGATGGCTGGCTGGATGGATGGATGGCTCGATGGATGGCTGGCTGGAGGGATGGATGGATGGATGGAAGGATGGCTGGATGGATGGCTGGATGGAGGGATGGCTGGATGGTTGGCTGGCTGGAGGAATGGATGGATGGCTGGATGGATGGCTGGATGGAGGGATGGCTGGATGGATGGCTGGCTGGAGGGATGGATGGATGGATTATTGGCTGGATGGATGGCTGGATGGAGGGATGGATGGATGGATCGATGGCTGGATGGACGGCTGGCTGGCTGGAGGGATGGATGGATGGCTGGATGGATGGCTGGATGGAGGGATGACTGGCTGGAGTGACGGATGGATGGATGGCTGGATGGATGGCTGTATGGAGGGATGGCTGGATGGAAGGCTGGCTGGATGGATGGATGGCTGGATGGATGGATGGATGGACGGATGGATGGAGGGATGGCTGGATGGATATCTGGCTGGAGGGATGGATGGAATGATGGATGGCTGGATGGATGGCTGGATGGAGGAATGGTTGGATGGATGAATTGCTGGAGGGATGGATGGCTGGATGGATGGATTGATGGATGGATGGCTGCATGGATGGCTGGATGGATGGATGGCTGGATGGATGGCAGGCTGAAGGGATGGATGGATGGATCGATGGCTGGATGGACGGCTGGTTGGATAGATGGCTGGATGGATGGCTGGCTGGAGGGATGGATTGATGGATGGATGGCTGGATGGATAGCTGGATGGATGGCTGGATGGATGGCTGGCTGGTGGGATGGATGGATGGATGGATGGCTGGATGGAGGGAAGGCTGGTTGGTTGGCTGGCTCGAGGGATGGATGGATGGATGGATGGATGGATGGCTGGATGGATGGCTGGATGGAGGGATGGCTGGATGGATGGCTGGCTGGATGGATGGATGGCTGGATGGATGGCTGGATGGTTGGATGGATGCATGGATGGCTTAATGACTGGCTGGCTGGAGGGATGGATGGATGGATGGATGGCTGGATGGATGGCTGGATGGAAGGATGGCTGGATGTATGGGTGGCTGGAGAGATGGATGAATGGTTGGATGGCTGGATGGATGGCTGGATGCAGGGATGGCAGGATGGATGACTGGCTGGAGGGTTGGATGGATGGATGGTTGGCTGGATGGGTGGCTGGATGGATGGAAGGCTGGATGGATGGCTGGCTGGAGCGAAGGATGGATGGATGGATGGCTGGATGGATGGCTTGATGGATGGATGGCTGGATGGATGGCTGGCTGGAGGGACGGATGGATGGCTGGATGGATGGTTGGATGGACGGATGGCTGGATGGATGGCTGGCAGGAGGGATAGATGGATGGATGAATGGCTGGATGGATGGCTGGATGGATGGATGGCTGGATTGAGGGATGGGTGGTTGGTTGGCTGGCTGGAGGGATGGATGGATGGATGGATGGCTGGATTTAAGGCTGGCTGGAGAGATGGATGAATGGTTGGATGGCTGGATGGATGTCTGGATGGAGGGCTGGCAGGATGAATGTCTGGCTGGAGGGATGGATGGATGGATGGATGGCTGGATCGGTGGCTGGCTGGATGGATAGCTGGATGGATGGCTGGCTGCAGGGAAGGATGGATGGATGGATGGCTGAATGGATGGCTGTATGGATGGATGGCTGAATATATGGCTGGCTGGAGGGAAGGATGGATGGATGGATGGCTGGATGGATGGTTGGATGAATGGCTGGATGGATGGCTGGCAGGAGGGATAGATGGATGGATGGATGGCTGGATGGATGGCTGGATGGATGGATGGCTGGATGGATGGCTGGCTGGAGGGATGGATGGATGGATGTCTGGATGGATGGCCGAATGGATGGCTGGCTGAAGGGATGGATGGATGGCTGAATGGATGGCTGGATGGATGGAAGGCTGGATTGGTGGCTGTCTGGAGGGGTGGATAAATGGATGGATGGCTGGATGGATGACTGGATGGCTGGATGGCTGGATGGTTGGCTGGCTGGGCGGCTGGATTGATGGATGGATGGCTGGATGGATGGATGGCTGGATGGATGGCTGGCTGGAGGGATGGATGGATGGATGGATGCATGGATGAATGGCTGGATGGATGGATGGATGGCTGGATGGATGGCTGGATGGATGGATGGATGGATGGATGGACGGATGGATGGATGGCTGGATGGATGGCGGATGGATGGATGGCTGGATGGATGGCTGGCTGGAGGGATGGATGGATGGATGGCTGGCTGGAGGGATGGATGGATGGATGGCTGGATAGATGGCTGGCTAGATGGATGGCTGGATTGATGGCTGGCTGGAGGAATGGAGTCATGGATGGATGGCCGGATGGACGGCTGGATGGAAGGATGGCTGGATGTATGGCTGGCTGGAGGGATGGATTGATGGATGGTTGTCTGGATGGCTGGCTGGATGGATGGATGGCTCGATGGATGGCTGGCTGGAGGGATGGATGGATGGATGGAAGGATGGCTGGATGGATGGCTGGATGGAGGGATGGCTGGATGGTTGGCTGGCTGGAGGAATGGATGGATGGCTGGATGGATGGCTGGATGGAGGGATGGCTGGATGGATGGCTGGCTGGAGGGATGGATGGATGGATTATTGGCTGGATGGATGGCTGGATGGAGGGATGGATGGATGGATCGATGGCTGGATGGACGGCTGGCTGGCTGGAGGGATGGATGGATGGCTGGATGGATGGCTGGATGGAGGGATGACTGGCTGGAGTGACGGATGGATGGATGGCTGGATGGATGGCTGTATGGAGGGATGGCTGGATGGAAGGCTGGCTGGATGGATGGATGGCTGGATGGATGGATGGATGGACGGATGGATGGAGGGATGGCTGGATGGATATCTGGCTGGAGGGATGGATGGAATGATGGATGGCTGGATGGATGGCTGGATGGAGGAATGGTTGGATGGATGAATTGCTGGAGGGATGGATGGCTGGATGGATGGATTGATGGATGGATGGCTGCATGGATGGCTGGATGGATGGATGGCTGGATGGATGGCAGGCTGAAGGGATGGATGGATGGATCGATGGCTGGATGGACGGCTGGTTGGATAGATGGCTGGATGGATGGCTGGCTGGAGGGATGGATTGATGGATGGATGGCTGGATGGATAGCTGGATGGATGGCTGGATGGATGGCTGGCTGGTGGGATGGATGGATGGATGGATGGCTGGATGGAGGGAAGGCTGGTTGGTTGGCTGGCTCGAGGGATGGATGGATGGATGGATGGATGGATGGCTGGATGGATGGCTGGATGGAGGGATGGCTGGATGGATGGCTGGCTGGATGGATGGATGGCTGGATGGATGGCTGGATGGTTGGATGGATGCATGGATGGCTTAATGACTGGCTGGCTGGAGGGATGGATGGATGGATGGATGGCTGGATGGATGGCTGGATGGAAGGATGGCTGGATGTATGGGTGGCTGGAGAGATGGATGAATGGTTGGATGGCTGGATGGATGGCTGGATGCAGGGATGGCAGGATGGATGACTGGCTGGAGGGTTGGATGGATGGATGGTTGGCTGGATGGGTGGCTGGATGGATGGAAGGCTGGATGGATGGCTGGCTGGAGCGAAGGATGGATGGATGGATGGCTGGATGGATGGCTTGATGGATGGATGGCTGGATGGATGGCTGGCTGGAGGGACGGATGGATGGCTGGATGGATGGTTGGATGGATGGATGGCTGGATGGATGGCTGGCAGGAGGGATAGATGGATGGATGGATGGCTGGATGGATGGCTGGATGGATGGATGGCTGGATTGAGGGATGGGTGGTTGGTTGGCTGGCTGGAGGGATGGATGGATGGATGGATGGCTGGATTTAAGGCTGGCTGGAGAGATGGATGAATGGTTGGATGGCTGGATGGATGTCTGGATGGAGGGCTGGCAGGATGAATGTCTGGCTGGAGGGATGGATGGATGGATGGATGGCTGGATCGGTGGCTGGCTGGATGGATAGCTGGATGGATGGCTGGCTGCAGGGAAGGATGGATGGATGGATGGCTGAATGGATGGCTGTATGGATGGATGGCTGAATATATGGCTGGCTGGAGGGAAGGATGGATGGATGGATGGCTGGATGGATGGTTGGATGGATGGCTGGATGGATGGCTGGCAGGAGGGATAGATGGATGGATGGATGGCTGGATGGATGGCTGGATGGATGGATGGCTGGATGGATGGCTGGCTGGAGGGATGGATGGATGGATGTCTGGATGGATGGCCGAATGGATGGCTGGCTGAAGGGATGGATGGATGGCTGAATGGATGGCTGGATGGATGGAAGGCTGGATTGGTGGCTGTCTGGAGGGGTGGATAAATGGATGGATGGCTGGATGGATGACTGGATGGCTGGATGGCTGGATGGTTGGCTGGCTGGGCGGCTGGATTGATGGATGGATGGCTGGATGGATGGATGGCTGGATGGATGGCTGGCTGGAGGGATGGATGGATGGATGGATGCATGGATGAATGGCTGGATGGATGGATGGATGGCTGGATGGATGGCTGGATGGATGGATGGATGGATGGATGGACGGATGGATGGATGGCTGGATGGATGGCGGATGGATGGATGGCTGGATGGATGGCTGGCTGGAGGGATGGATGGATGGATGGATGGCTGGAGGGATGGATGGATGGATGGCTGGATAGATGGCTGGCTAGATGGATGGCTGGATTGATGGCTGGCTGAAGGGATGGATGGATGGATGGATGGCTGGATGGATGGCTGGCTGGAGGGATGGATGGATGGATGGCTGGATGGATGGCTGGATGGATGGCTGGATGGATTGCTGGCTGGAGGAATGGATGGATTAATGAAAGGCTGGACGGATGGCTGGATGGATGGAAGGCTGGATGGATGGCTGGCTGGAGGGATGGATGGATGTCTGGCTGAATGGATGGCAAGATCGATGGATGGCTGGATGGATGGCTGGCTGGAGGAATGGAGTCATGGATGGATGGCCGGATGGACGGCTGGATGGAAGAATGGCTGGATGCATGGCTGGCTGGAGGGATGGATTGATGGATGGTTGTCTGGATGGCTGGCTGGATGGATGGATGGATCGATGGATGGCTGGCTGGAGGGATGGATGGATGGATGGATGGATGGCTGGATGGATGGCTGGATGGAGGGATGGCTGGATGGTTGGCTGGCTGGAGGGATGGATGGATGGCTGGATGGATGGCTGGATGGAGGGATGGCTGGATGGATGGCTGGCTGGAGGGATGGATGGATGGATTATTGGCTGGATGGATGGCTGGATGGAGGGATGGCTGGATGGGCGGCTGGCTGGAGGGATGGATGGATGGCTGGATGGATGGCTGGACGGAGGGATGACTGGCTGGAGTGACGGATGGATGGATGGCTGGATGGATGGCTGTATGGAGGGATGGCTGGATGGAAGGCTGGCTGGATGGATGGATGGCTGGATGGATGGATGGATGGACGGATGGATGGAGGGATGGCTTGATGGATATCTGGCTGGAGGGATGGATGGATGGATGGATGGATGGCTGGATGGATGGCTGCATGGAGGAATGGTTGGATGGGTGGATTGCTGGAGGGATGGATGGCTGGATGGATGGCTGGATGGATGGCTGGATGGATGGACGGCTGGATGGGCGATTGGCTGGAGGGATGGATGGATGGATGGCTGGATGGATGGCTGGCTGGAGGGATGGATGGATGGATGGATGGATGGCTGGATGGATGGCTGGATGGATGGATGGCTGGATGGATGGCTGGCTGAAGGGGTGGATGGATGGATGGATGGCTGGATGGATGGCTGACTGGAGGGATGGATGGATGGATGGCTGGATGGATGGCTGGATGGATGGCTGGATGGATTGCTGGCTGGAGGAATGGATGGATTAATGAATGGCTGGACGGATGGCTGGATGGATGGAAGGCTGGATGGATGGCTGGCTGGAGGGATGGATGGATGTCTGGCTGAATGGATGGCAAGATCGATGGATGGCTGGATGGATGGCTGGCTGGAGGAATGGAGTCATGGATGGATGGCCGGATGGACGGCTGGATGGAAGGATGGCTGGATGCATGGCTGGCTGGAGGGATGGATTGATGGATGGTTGTCTGGATGGCTGGCTGGATGGATGGATGGATCGATGGATGGCTGGCTGGAGGGATGGATGGATGGATGGATGGATGGCTGGATGGATGGCTGGATGGAGGGATGACTGGATGGTTGGCTGGCTGGAGGGATGGATGGATGGCTGGATGGATGGCTGGATGGAGGGATGGCTGGATGGATGGCTGGCTGGAGGGATGGATGGATGGATTATTGGCTGGATGGATGGCTGGATGGAGGGATGGCTGGATGGGCGGCTGGCTGGAGGGATGGATGGATGGCTGGATGGATGGCTGGATGGAGGGATGACTGGCTGGAGTGACGGATGGATGGATGGCTGGATGGATGGCTGTATGGAGGGATGGCTGGATGGAAGGCTGGCTGGATGGATGGATGGCTGGATGGATGGATGGATGGACGGATGGATGGAGGGATGGCTTGATGGATATCTGGCTGGAGGGATGGATGGATGGATGGATGGCTGGATGGATGGCTGCATGGAGGAATGGTTGGATGGGTGGATTGCTGGAGGGATGGATGGCTGGATGGATGGCTGGATGGATGGCTGGATGGATGGACGGCTGGATGGGCGATTGGCTGGAGCGATGGATGGATGGATGGCTGGATGGATGGCTGGCTGGAGGGATGGATGGATGGATGGATGGATGGCTGGATGGATGGCTGGATGGATGGATGGCTGGAAGGATGGATGGCTGGAGGGATTGAAGGATGGATGGATGGCTGGATGGATGGCTGGATGGATGGCTGGATGGACGGATGGATGGATGGATGGCTGGATTTAAGGCTGGCTGGAGAGATGGATGAATGGTTGGATGGCTGGATGGATGTCTGGATGGAGGGCTGGCAGGATGAATGTCTGGCTGGAGGGATGGATGGATGGATGGATGGCTGGATCGGTGGCTGGCTGGATGGATAGCTGGATGGATGGCTGGCTGCAGGGAAGGATGGATGGATGGATGGCTGAATGGATGGCTGTATGGATGGATGGCTGAATATATGGCTGGCTGGAGGGAAGGATGGATGGTTGGATGGCTGGATGGATGGTTGGATGGATGGCTGGATGGATGGCTGGCAGGAGGGATAGATGGATGGATGGATGGCTGGATGGATGGCTGGATGGATGGATGGCTGGATGGAAGGCTGGCTGGAGGGATGGATGGATGGATGTCTGGATGGATGGCCGAATGGATGGCTGGCTGAAGGGATGGATGGATGGCTGAATGGATGGCTGGATGGATGGAAGGCTGGATTGGTGGCTGTCTGGAGGGGTGGATAAATGGATGGATGGCTGGATGGATGACTGGATGGCTGGATGGCTGGATGGTTGGCTGGCTGGGCGGCTGGATTGATGGATGGATGGCTGGATGGATGGATGGCTGGATGGATGGCTGGCTGGAGGGATGGATGGATGGATGGATGCATGGATGAATGGCTGGATGGATGGATGGATGGCTGGATGGATGGCTGGATGGATGGATGGATGGATGGATGGACGGATGGATGGATGGCTGGATGGATGGCGGATGGATGGATGGCTGGATGGATGGCTGGCTGGAGGGATGGATGGATGGATGGCTGGCTGGAGGGATGGATGGATGGATGGCTGGATAGATGGCTGGCTAGATGGATGGCTGGATTGATGGCTGGCTGAAGGGATGGATGGATGGATGGATGGCTGGAAGGATGGATGGCTGGAGGGATTGAAGGATGGATGGATGGCTGGATGGATGGCTGGATGGATGGCTGGATGGACGGATGGATGGATGGATGGCTGGATGGATGGCTGGATGGATGGATGGATGGATGGATGGATGGCTGGATGGATGGCTGGATGGATGGATGGCTGGATGGATGGCTGGCTGGAGGGATAGATGGATGGATGGCTGGCTGGAGGGATGGCTGGATGGATGGCTGGATGGATGGCTAGATAGATGGATGGCTGGATGGCTGGCTGGCTGGAGAGATGGATGGATGGGTGGGTGGCTGGGTGGATGGCTGGATGGATGGATGTCCGGATGGTTGGCTGGCTGGAGGGATGGATGGATGGATGGATGGCTGGATGGATGTCTGGATGGATGGATGGCTTGATGGATGGCTGGCTGGTGGGATGGATGGATGGATGGATGGCTGGATGGATGGCTGGATGGATGGATGGCTGGATGGATGGCTGGCTGGAGGGATGGATGGATGGATGGCTGGATGGATGGCTGGATGGATGGCTGGATGGATTGTTTGCTGGAGGAATGGTTGGATTAATGAATGGCTGGACGGATGGCTGGATGGATGGAAGGCTGGATGGATGGCTGGCTGGAGGGATGGATGGATGGATGGCTGAATGGATGGCTAGATCGAAGGATGGTTTGATGGATGGCTGGCTGGAGGAATGGAGTCATGGATGGATGGCCGGATGGACGGCTGGATGGAAGGATGGCTGGATGCATGGCTGGCTGGAGGGATGGATTGATGGATGGATGGCTGGATGGCTGGCTGCATGGATGGATGGCTCGATGGACGGCTGGCTGGAGGGATGGATGGATGGCTGGATGGATGGCTGGATGGAGGGATGGCTGGATGGTTGGCAGGCTGGAGGGATGGATGGATGGCTGGATTGATGGCTGGATGGTGGGGTGGCTGGATGGATGGCTGGCTGGAGGGATGGATGGATGGATTATTGGCTGGATGGATGGCTGGATGGAGGGATGGCTGTATGGGTGGCTGGCTGGAGGGATGGATGGATGGCTGGATGGACGGCTGGATGGAGGGATGGCTGGCTGGATGGCTGGCTGGAGGGATGGATGGATGGATGGATGGCTGGATGGATGGCTGGATGGAGGGATGGCTGGATGGATGGCTGGCTGGAGGGATGGATGGATGGATGAATGGCCGAATGGATGGCTGGATGGATGGCTGGCTGGAGGGATGGAAGGATGGATGGAAGGCTGTATGGACGGCTGGATGGATGGCTGGATGTCTGGATGGCTGGCTGGATGGATGGATGGCTGGTTGGCTGGATGGATGGATGGAAGGCTGGATGGATGGATGGATGGACGGATGGATGGAGTGATGGATGGATGGATGGCTGGATGGATGGCTGGATGGATGGATGGCTGGATGGATGGATGGATGGATGGATGCATGGATATATGGCTGGCTGGATGGATGGATGGATGGCTGGATGGATGGCTGGATGGATGGCTGGATGGATGAATGGACGGATGGATGGATGGCTGGATGGATGGCGGGATGGATGGATGGCTGGATGGATGGCTGGCTGGAGGGATGGATGGATGGATGGCTGGCTGGAGGGATGGATGGATGGATGGCTGGATGGATGGCTGGATAGATGGATGGCTGGATGGCTGGCTGGCTGGAGAGATGGATGGATGGACGGGTGGCTGAATGGATGGCTGAATGGATGGATGTCCGGAGGGATGGCTGGCTGGAGGGATAGATGGTTGGATGGATGGCTGGATGGATGTCTGAATGGATGGATGGCTGGATGGATGGCTGGCTGGAGGGATGGATGGATGGATGGATGGCTGGATGGATGGCTGGCTGGAGGGATGGATGGATGGATGGATGGCTGGATGGATGGCTGGATGGATGGCTGGATGGATTGCTGGCTGGAGGAATGGATGGATTAATGAATGGCTGGACGGACGGCTGGATGGATGGAAGGCTGGATGGATGGCTGACTGGAGGGATGGATGGATGGCTGGCTGAATGGATGGCTAGATCGATGGATGGCTGGATGGATGGCTGGCTGGAGGAATGGAGTCATGGATGGATGGCCGGATGGACGGCTGGATGGAAGGATGGCTGGATGCATGGCTGGCTGGAGGGATGGATTGATGGATGGTTGTCTTGATGGCTGCCTGGATGGATGGATGGCTCGATGGATGGCTGGCTGGAGGGATGGATGGATGGATGGATGGATGGCTGGATGGATGGCTGGATGGAGGGATGGCTGGATGGTTGGCTGGCTGGAGGGATGGATGGATGGCTGGATGGATGGCTGGATGGAGGGATGGCTGGATGGATGGCTGGCTGGAGGGATGGATGGATGGATTATTGGCTGGATGGATGGCTGGATGGAGGGATGGCTGGATGGGTGGCTGGCTGGAGGGATGGATGGATGGCTGGATGGATGGCTGGATGGAGGGATGACTGGCTGGAGTGACGGATGGATGAATGGCTGGATGGATGGCTGTATGGAGGGATGGCTGGATGGAAGGCTGGCTGGATGGATGGATGGCTGGATGGATGGATGGATGGACGGATGGATGGAGGGATGGCTGGATGGATATCTGGCTGGAGGGATGGATGGAATGCTGGATGGCTGGATGGATTGCTGGATGGAGGAATGGTTGGATGGATGGATTGTTGGAGGGATGGATGGCTGGATGGATGGCTGGATGGATGGCTGGATGGATGGACGGCTGGATGGGCGATTGGCTGGAGGGTTGGATGGATGGAAGACTGGATGGATGGCTGGCTGGAGGGATGGATGGATGGATCGATGGATGGCTGGATGGATGGCTGGATGGATGGATGGCTGGATGGATGGATGGCTGGAGTGATGGATGGGTGGATGGTTCGATGGATGGCGGGTTGGATGGAAGACTGGATGGATGGCTGGCTGGAGGGATTGAAGGTTGGATGGATGGCTGGATGGATGGCTGGATGGATGGCTGAATGGACGGATGGATGGATGGATGGCTGGATGGATGGCTGGATGGATGGATGGATGGATGGCTGGCTGGAGGGATAGATGGATGGATGGCTGGCTGGAGGGATGGCTGGATGGATGGCTGGATGGATGGCTGGATCGATGGATGGCTGGATGGCTGGCTGGCTGGAGAGATGGATGGATGGATGGGTGGCTGGGTGGATGGCTGGATGGATGGATGTCCGGATGGTTGGCTGGCTGGAGGGATGGATGGATGGATTGCTGGATTGGTGTCTGGATGGATGGCTGGATGGATGGATGGCTGGATGGATGGCTGGCTGGAGGGATGGATGGATGGATGGATGGATGGATGGCTGGATGGATGGCTTGCTGGAGGGATGGATGGATGGATGGATGGATGGCTGGATGGATGGCTGGATGGATGGATGGCAGGATGAATGGCTGGCTGGAGGGATGGATGGATGGATGGCTGAATGGATGGCTGGATGGATGGATGGCTGGATGGATGGATGGCTGGATGGATGGCTGGATGGTTGGATGGATGGATGGATGGATGGATGGATGGATGGCTGGATGGATGGATGGATGGCTGGAAGTCTGGATGGATGGATGGCTGGATGGATGGCTGGATGGATGGACGGATGGATGGAGGGATGGCTGGATGGATGGCTGGCTGGAGGGATGGATGGATGGCTGGATGGATGTCTGGATGGAGGAATGGCTGGATGGATGGCTGGATGGATGGCTGGCTGGATGGACGATTGGCTGGAGGGATGTATGGATGGATGGCTGGATGGATGGCTGGCTGGAGGGAAGGATGGATGGGTGGATGGATGGCTGTATGGATGGCTGGATGGATGGATGGCTGGATGGATGACTCGCTGGATGGATGGTTTAAAGGGTGGATGGCTGGATGGATGGCTGGATGGTTGGATGGATGGATGGATGGATGGATGGCTGGATGTATGGATGGCTGGATGGCTGGAAGTCTAGATGGATGGATGGCTGGATGGATGGCTGGATGGATGGCTGGCTGGAGGGATGGATTGATGGATGGATGGCTGGATGGATGGCTGGATGGATGGATGGCTGGATGGATGGCTGGCTGGAGGGATGGATGGATGGATGGCTGGATGGAGGGATGTCTGGATGGTTGGCTTGCTAGAGGGAGGGATGGATGAATGGATGGCTGGATGGATGGCTGGCTGGAGGGATGCATGGATGGATGGATGGCTAGATGGACGGCTGGTTTGGATGGATGGCTGGATGGATGGCTGGCTGGAGGGATGGATTGATGGATGGATGAATGGTTGGATGGCTGGATGGATGGATTGCTGGATGGATAGCTGGCTGGAGGGATGGATGGATGGGTGGATGGCTGGATGGAGGGATGGCTGGATGGTTGGCTGGCTGGATGGATGGATGGATGGATGGATGGCTGGATGGAGGGATTGCTGGATGGATGGCTGGCTGGAGCGATGGATGGATGGCTGGATGGATGGCTGGATGGATGGATGGCTTAATGGCTGGCTGGCTGGAGGAATGGATGGCTGGATGGATGGCTGGATGGATGGATGGATGGATGGCTGGCTGGAGGTATGGATGGATGGATGTTTGGCTGGATGGATGGCTGGATGGAGAGATGGATGAATGCATGGATGGCTGGATGGATGGCTGGATGGAGGGATGGCTGGATGGATGGCTTGCTGGAGGGATGGATGGATGGATGGTTGGCTGGATTGATGGCTGGATGGCTGGATGGCTGGATGGATGGCTTGCTGGAGGGATGGATGGATGGATGGATGGATGGCTGGATGGATGGCTGGATGGATGGATGGCTGGATGAATGGCTGGCTGGAGGGATGGATGGATGGCTGAATGGATGGCTGGATGGATGGATGGCTGGATGGATGACTCGCTGGATGGATGGCTTAATGGATGGATGGCTGGATGGATGGCTGGATGGTTGGATGGATGGATGGATGGATGGATGGATGGATGGCTGGATGGATGGATGGCTGGATGGCTGGAAGTCTGGATGGATGGATGGCTGGATGGATAGATGGACGGATGGATGGAGGGATGGCTGGATGGATGGCTGGCTGGAGGGATGGATGGATGGCTGGATGGATGTCTGGATGGAGGAATGGCTGGATGGATGGCTGGCTGGAGAGATGGATCGATGGATGGAGGGATGTATGGATGGATGGCTGGATGGATGGCTGGCTGGAGGGAAGGATGGATGGATGGATGGATGGCTGTATGGATGGCTGGATGGATAGATGGCTGGATGGATGGCTGGCTGGAGTGATGGATGCGTGTATGGTTGGATGGATGGCTAGTTGGATTGATGGCTGGATGGATGGCTGGCTGGAGGGATGGAAGGATGGATGGACGGCTGGATGGATGGCTGGATGGATGGCTGGATGTCTTGATGGCTGGCTGGATGGATGGATGACTGGTTGGCTGGATGTATGGATGGATGGCTGGATGGATGGATGGATGGATGGATGAATGGATGGATGGCTGGATGGATGGATGGATGGATGGATGGCTGGATGGATAGCTGGATGGATGGCTGGCTGGATGGATGGATGGATGGATGGATGAATGGATGGATGGATGGATGGATGGATGGATGGATGGCTGGCTGGCTGGAGGGATGGATGGAAGGCTGGCTGGAGGGATGGATGAATCGATGGCTGGATGGATGGCTGGATAGATGGATGGCTGGATGGATGGCTGGCTGGAGGGATGGATGGATGCATGGGTGGCTGGATGGATGGCTGGATGGATGGATTTCCAGATGGATGGCTGTCTGGAGAGATGGCTGGATGGATGGATGGCTGGATGGATGGCTGGCTGGAGGGATGGATGGATGGATGGATGGCTGGATGGATGGCTGGATGGATGGATGTCTGGATGGATGGCTTGCTGGAGGGATGGATGGGTGGCTGGATGGATGGCTGGATGGATGGCTGGATGGATTGCTGGCTGGAGTAATGGATGGATTAATGGATGGCTGGACGGATGGCTGGATGGATGGAAGGCTGGGTGGATGGCTGGCTGGAGTAATGGATGGATGGATGGCTGAATGGATGGCTAGATCGATGGATGGCTGGATGGATGGCTGGCTGGAGGGATGGAGTCATGGATGGATGGCTGGATGGATGGCTGGATGGAAGGATGGCTGGATGCATGGCTGGCTGGAGGGATGGATTGAATGATGGATGGCTGGATGGCTGGCTGGATGGATGGCTGGCTGGAGCGATGGATGGATGGATGGATGGCAGGATGGATGGCTGGAAGGATGGATGGCTGGATGGATGGCTGGCTGGAGGGATGGATGGATGGATGGCTGGATGGATGGCTGGATGGATGGCTGGATGGATTGCTGGCTGGAGGAATGGATGGATTAATGAATGGCTGGACGGATGGCTGGATGGATGGAAGGCTGGATGGATGGCTGGCTGGAGGGATGGATGGATGTCTGGCTGAATGGATGGCAAGATCGATGGATGGCTGGATGGATGGCTGGCTGGAGGAATGGAGTCATGGATGGATGGCCGGATGGATGGCTGGATGGATGGCTGGCTGGATGGACGATTGGCTGGAGGGATGTATGGATGGATGGCTGGATGGATGGCTGGCTGGAGGGAAGGATGGATGGATGGATGGATGGCTGTATGGATGGCTGGATGGATGGATGGCTGGATGGATGACTCGCTGGATGGATGGCTTAAAGGGTGGATGGCTGGATGGATGGCTGGATGGTTGGATGGATGGATGGATGGATGGATGGATGGCTGGATGTATGGATGGCTGGATGGCTGGAAGTCTGGATGGATGGATGGCTGGATGGATGGCTGGATGGATGGCTGGCTGGAGGGATGGATTGATGGATGGATGGCTGGATGGATGGCTGGATGGATGGATGGCTGGATGGATGGCTGGCTGGAGGGATGGATGGATGGATGGCTGGATGGAGGGATGTCTGGATGGTTGGCTGGCTAGAGGGAGGGATGGATGAATGGATGGCTGGATGGATGGCTGGCTGGAGGGATGCATGGATGGATGGATGGCTAGATGGACGGCTGGTTTGGATGGATGGCTGGATGGATGGCTGGCTGGAGGGATGGATTGATGGATGGATGAATGGTTGGATGGCTGGATGGATGGATTGCTGGATGGATAGCTGGCTGGAGGGATGGATGGATGGGTGGATGGCTGGATGGAGGGATGGCTTTATGGTTGGCTGGCTGGATGGATGGATGGATGGATGGCTGGATGGATGGCTGGATGGAGGGATTGCTGGATGGATGGCTGGCTGGAGCGATGGATGGATGGCTGGATGGATGGCTGGATGGATGGATGGCTTAATGGCTGGCTGGCTGGAGGGATGGATGTCTGGATGGATGGCTGGATGGATGGATGGATGGATGGCTGGCTGGAGGTATGGATGGATGGATGTTTGGCTGGATGGATGGCTGGATGGAGAGTTGGATGAATGCATGGATGGCTGGATGGATGGCTGGATGGAGGGATGGCTGGATGGATGGCTTGCTGGAGGGATGGATGGATGGATGGTTGGCTGGATTGATGGCTGGATGGCTGGATGGATGGCTTGCTGGAGGGATGGATGGATGGATGGATGGATGGCTGGATGGATGGCTGGATGGATGGATGGCTGGATGAATGGCTGGCTGGAGGGATGGATGGATGGCTGAATGGATGGCTGGATGGATGGATGGCTGGATGGATGACTCGCTGGATGGATGGCTTAATGGATGGATGGCTGGATGGATGGCTGGATGGTTGGATGGATGGATGGATGGATGGATGGATGGATGGCTGGATGGATGGATGGCTGGATGGCTGGAAGTCTGGATGGATGGATGGCTGCATGGATGGCTGGATAGATGGACGGATGGATGGAGGGATGGCTGGATGGATGGCTGGATGGAGGGATGGATGGATGGCTGGATGGATGTCTGGATGGAGGAATGGCTGGATGGATGGCTGGCTGGAGAGATGGATCGATGGATGGATGGCTGGATGGATGGCTGGATGGATGGATGGCTGGATGGACGATTGGCTGGAGGGATGTATGGATGGATGGCTGGATGGATGGCTGGCTGGAGGGAAGGATGGATGGATGGATGGATGGCTGTATGGATGGCTGGATGGATAGATGGCTGGATGGATGGCTGGCTGGAGTGATGGATGCGTGTATGGTTGGATGGATGGCTAGTTGGATTGATGGCTGGATGGATGGCTGGCTGGAGGGATGGAAGGATGGATGGATGGCTGGATGGATGGCTGGATGGATGGCTGGATGTCTTGATGGCTGGCTGGATGGATGGATGACTGGTTGGCTGGATGTATGGATGGATGGCTGGATGGATGGCTGGATGGATGGATGGATGAATGGATGGATGGCTGGATGGATGGATGGATGGATGGATGGCTGGATGGATGGCTGGATGGATGGCTGGCTGGATGGATGGATGGATGGATGGATGAATGGATGGATGGATGGATGGATGGATGGATGGATGGATGGCTGGCTGGCTGGAGGGATGGATGGAAGGCTGGCTGGAGGGATGGATGAATCGATGGCTGGATGGATGGCTGGATAGATGGATGGCTGGATGGATGGCTGGCTGGAGGGATGGATGGATGCATGGGTGGCTGGATGGATGGCTGGATGGATGGATTTCCGGTTGGATGGCTGTCTGGAGAGATGGCTGGATGGATGGATGGCTGGATGGATGGCTGGCTGGAGGGATGGATGGATGGATGGATGGCTGGATGGATGGCTGGATGGATGGATGTCTGGATGGATGGCTTGCTGGAGGGATGGATGGGTGGCTGGATGGATGGCTGGATGGATGGCTGGATGGATTGCTGGCTGGAGGAATGGATGGATTAATGGATGGCTGGACGGATGGCTGGATGGATGGATGGATTGAATGATGGATGGCTGGATGGCTGGCTGGATGGATGGCTGGCTTGAGCGATGGATGGATGGATGGATGGCAGGATGGATGGCTGGAAGGATGGATGGCTGGATGGATGGCTGGCTGGAGGGATGGATGGATGGATGGCTGGATGGATGGCTGGATGGATGGCTGGATGGATTGCTGGCTGGAGGAATGGATGGATTAATGAATGGCTGGACGGATGGCTGGATGGATGGAAGGCTGGATGGATGGCTGGCTGGAGGGATGGATGGATGTCTGGCTGAATGGATGGCAAGATCGATGGATGGCTGGATGGATGGCTGGCTGGAGGAATGGAGTCATGGATGGATGGCCGGATGGACGGCTGGATGGAAGGATGGCTGGATGCATGGCTGGCTGGAGGGATGGATTGATGGATGGTTGTCTGGATGGCTGGCTGGATGGATGGATGGATCGATGGATGGCTGGCTGGAGGGATGGATGGATGGATGGATGGATGGCTGGATGGATGGCTGGATGGAGGGATGGCTGGATGGTTGGCTGGCTGGAGGGATGGATGGATGGCTGGATGGATGGCTGGATGGAGGGATGGCTGGATGGATGGCTGGCTGGAGGGATGGATGGATGGATTATTGGCTGGATGGATGGCTGGATGGAGGGATGGCTGGATGGGCGCCTGGCTGGAGGGATGGATGGATGGCTGGATGGATGGCTGGATGGAGGGATGACTGGCTGGAGTGACGGATGGATGGATGGCTGGATGGACGGCTGTATGGAGGGATGGCTGGATGGAAGGCTGGCTGGATGGATGGATGGCTGGATGGATGGATGGATGGACGGATGGATGGAGGGATGGCTTGATGGATATCTGGCTGGAGGGATGGATGGATGGATGGATGGCTGGATGGATGGCTGCATGGAGGAATGGTTGGATGGGTGGAGTGCTGGTGGGATGGATGGCTGGATGGATGGCTGCATGGATGGCTGGATGGATGGACGGCTGGATGGGCGATTGGCTGGAGGGATGGATGGATGGATGGCTGGATGGATGGCTTGCTGGAGGGATGGATGGATGGATGGATGGATGGCTGGATGGATGGCTGGATGGATGGATGGCTGGATGGATGGCTGGCTGAAGGGATGCATGGATGGATGGATGGCTGGATGGATGGCTGGCTGGAGGGATGGATGGATGGATGGCTGGATGGATGGCTGGATGGATGGCTGGATGGATTGCTGGCTGGAGGAATGGATGGATTAATGAATGGCTGGACGGATGGCTGGATGGATGGAAGGCTGGATGGATGGCTGGCTGGAGGGATGGATGGATGTCTGGCTGAATGGATGGCAAGATCGATGGATGGCTGGATGGATGGCTGGCTGGAGGAATGGAGTCATGGATGGATGGCCGGATGGACGGCTGGCTGGAAGGATGGTTGGATGCATGGCTGGCTGGAGGGATGGATTGATGGATGGTTGTCTGGATGGCTGGCTGGATGGATGGATGGATCGATGGATGGCTGGCTGGAGGGATGGATGGATGGATGGATGGATGGCTGGATGGATGGCTGGATGGAGGGATGGCTGGATGGTTGGCTGGCTGGAGGGATGGATGGATGGCTGGATGGATGGCTGGATGGAGGGATGGCTGGATGGATGGCTGGCTGGAGGGATGGATGGATGGATTATTGGCTGGATGGATGGCTGGATGGAGGGATGGCTGGATGGGAAGCTGGCTGGAGGGATGGATGGATGGTGGATGGATGGCTGGATGGAGTTATGACTGGCTGGAGTGACGGATGGATGGATGGCTGGATGGATGGCTGTATGGAGGGATGGCTGGATGGAAGGCTGGCTGGATGGATGGATGGCTGGTTGGATGGATGGATGGACGGATGGATGGAGGGATGGCTTGATGGATATCTGGCTGGAGGGATGGATGGATGGATGGATGGCTGGATGGATGGCTGCATGGAGGAATGGTTGGATGGGTGGATTGCTGGAGGGATGGATGGCTGGATGGATGGCTGGATGGATGGCTGGATGGATGGACGGCTGGATGGGCGATTGGCTGGAGGGATGGATGGATGGATGGCTGGATGGATGGCTGGCTGGAGGGATGGATGGATGGATGGATGGATGGCTGGATGGATGGCTGGATGGATGGATGGCTGGAAGGATGGATGGCTGGAGGGATTGAAGGATGGATGGATGGCTGGATGGATGGCTGGATGGATGGCTGGATGGACGGATGGATGGATGGATGGCTGGATGGATGGCTGGATGGATGGATGGATGGATGGATGGATGGCTGGATGGATGGCTGGATGGATGGATGGCTGGATGGATGGCTGGCTGGAGGGATAGATGGATGGATGGCTGGCTGGAGGGATGGCTGGATGGATGGCTGGATGGATGGCTAGATAGATGGATGGCTGGATGGCTGGCTGGCTGGAGAGATGGATGGATGGGTGGGTGGCTGGGTGGATGGCTGGATGGATGGATGTCCGGATGGTTGGCTGGCTGGAGGGATGGATGGATGGATGGATGGCTGGATGGATGTCTGGATGGATGGATGGTTTGATGGATGGCTGGCTGGTTGGATGGATGGATGGATGGATGGCTGGATGGATGGCTGGATGGATGGATGGCTGGATGGATGGCTGGCTGGAGGGATGGATGGATGGATGGCTGGATGGATGGCTGGATGGATGGCTGGATGGATTGTTTGCTGGAGGAATGGTTGGATTAATGAATGGCTGGACGGATGGCTGGATGGATGGAAGGCTGGATGGATGGCTGGCTGGAGGGATGGATGGATGGATGGCTGAATGGATGGCTAGATCGAAGGATGGTTTGATGGATGGCTGGCTGGAGGAATGGAGTCATGGATGGATGGCCGGATGGACGGCTGGATGGAAGGATGGCTAGATGCATGGCTGGCTGAAGGGATGGATTGATGGATGGATGGCTGGATGGCTGGCTGCATGGATGGATGGCTCGATGGACGGCTGGCTGGAGGGATGGATGGATGGCTGGATGGATGGCTGGATGGAGGGATGGCTGGATGGATGTCCGGCTGGAGGGATGGATGGATGGATTATTGGCTGGATGGATGGCTGGATGGAGGGATGGCTGTATGGGTGGCTGGCTGGAGGGATGGATGGATGGCTGGATGGACGGCTGGATGGAGGGATGGCTGGCTGGATGGCTGGCTGGAGGGATGGATGGATGGATGGATGGCTGGATGGATGGCTGGATGGAGGGATGGCTGGATGGATGGCTGGCTGGAGGGATGGATGGAAGGATGAATGGCCGAATGGATGGCTGGATGGATGGCTGGCTGGAGGGATGGAAGGATGGATGGAAGGCTGGATGGACGGCTGGATGGATGGCTGGATGTCTGGATGGCTGGCTGGATGGATGGATGGCTGGTTGGCTGGATGGATGGATGGAAGGCTGGATGGATGGATGGATGGACGGATGGATGGAGTGATGGATGGATGGATGGCTGGATGGATGGCTGGATGGATGGATGGCTGGATGGATGGATGGATGGATGGATGCATGGATATATGGCTGGCTGGATGGATGGATGGATGGCTGGATGGATGGCTGGATGGATGGCTGGATGGATGGATGGACGGATGGATGGATGGCTGGATGGATGTCGGCATGGATGGATGGCTGGATGGATGGCTGGCTGGAGGGATGGATGGATGGATGGCTGGCTGGAGGGATGGATGGATGGATGGCTGGATGGATGGCTGGATAGATGGATGGCTGGATGGCTGGCTGGCTGGAGAGATGGATGGATGGATGGGTGGCTGAATGGATGGCTGAATGGATGGATGTCCGGAGGGATGGCTGGCTGGAGGGATAGATGGTTGGATGGATGGCTGGATGGATGTCTGAATGGATGGATGGCTGGCTGGAGGGATGGATGGATGGATGGATGGCTGGATGGATGGCTGGCTGGAGGGATGGATGGATGGATGGATGGCTAGATGGATGGCTGGATGGATGGCTGGATCGATTGCTGGCTGGAGGAATGGATGGATTAATGAATGGCTGGACGGATGGCTGGATGGATGGAAGGCTGGATGGATGGCTGACTGGAGGGATGGATGGATGGCTGGCTGAATGGATGGCTAGATCGATGGATGGCTGGATGGATGGCTGGCTGGAGGAATGGAGTCATGGATGGATGGCCGGATGGACGGCTGGATGGAAGGATGGCTGGATGCATGGCTGGCTGGAGGGATGGATTGATGGATGGTTGTCTGGATGGCTGGCTGGATGGATGGATGGCTCGATGGATGGCTGGCTGGAGGGATGGATGGATGGATGGATGGATGGCTGGATGGATGGCTGGATGGAGGGATGGCTGGATGGTTGGCTGGCTGGAGGGATGGATGGATGGCTGGATGGATGGCTGGATGGAGGGATGGCTGGATGGATGGCTGGCTGGAGGGATGGATGGATGGATTATTGGCTGGATGGATGGCTGGATGGAGGGATGGCTGGATGGGTGGCTGGCTGGAGGGATGGATGGATGGCTCGATGGATGGCTGGATGGAGGGATGACTGGCTGGAGTGACGGATGGATGAATGGCTGGATGGATGGCTGTATGGAGGGATGGCTGGATGGAAGGCTGGCTGGATGGATGGATGGCTGGATGGATGGATGGATGGACGGATGGATGGAGGGATGGCTGGATGGATATCTGGCTGGAGGGATGGATGGAATGCTGGATGGCTGGATGGATGGCTGGATGGAGGAATGGTTGGATGGATGGATTGCTGGAGGGATGGATGGCTGGATGGATGGCTGGATGGATGGCTGGATGAATGGCTGGATGGATGGACGGCTGGATGGGCGATTGGCTGGAGGGTTGGATGGATGGAAGACTGGATGGATGGCTGGCTGGAGGGATGGATGGATGGATGGATGGATGGCTGGATGGATGGCTGGATGGATGGATGGCTGGATGGATGGATGGCTGGAGTGATGGATGGGTGGATGGTTCGATGGATGGCGGGTTGGATGGATGGCTGGATGGATGGATGGCTGGAGGGATTGAAGGTTGGATGGATGGCTGGATGGATGGCTGGATGGATGGCTGGATGGACGGATGGATGGATGGATGGCTGGATGGATGGATGGATGGATGGCTGGCTGGAGGGGTAGATGGATGGATGGCTGGCTGGAGGGATGGCTGGATGGATGGCTGGATGGATGGCTGGATAGATGGATGGCTGGATGGCTGGCTGGCTGGAGAGATGGATGGATGGATGGGTGGCTGGGTGGATGGCTGGATGGATGGATGTCCGGATGGTTGGCTGGCTGGAGGGATGGATGGATGGATTGCTGGATTGGTGTCTGGATGGATGGATGGCTGGATGGATGGCTGGCTGGAGGGATGGATGGATGGATGGATGGCTGGATGGATGGCTGGATGGATGGATGGCTGGATGGATGGCTGGCTGGAGGGATGGATGGATGGATGGATGGCTGGATGGATGGCTTGCTGGAGGGATGGATGGATGGATGGATGGATGGCTGGATGGATGGCTGGATGGATGGATGGCAGGATGAATGGCTGGCTGGAGGGATGGATGGATGGCTGAATGGATGGCTGGATGGATGGATGGCTGGATGGATGACTCGCTGGATGGATGGCTTAATGGATGGATGGCTGGATGGATGGCTGGATGGTTGGATGGATGGATGGATGGATGGATGGATGGATGGATGGCTGGATGGATGGATGGCTGGATGGCTGGAAGTCTGGATGGATGGATGGCTGGATGGATGGCTGGATGGATGGACGGATGGATGGAGGGATGGCTGGATGGATGGCTGGCTGGAGGGATGGATGGATGGCTGGATGGATGTCTGGATGGAGGAATGGCTGGATGGATGGCTGGATGGATGTCTGGCTGGATGGACGATTGGCTGGAGGGATGTATGGATGGATGGCTGGATGGATGGCTGGCTGGAGGGAAGGATGGATGGATGGATGGATGGCTGTATGGATGGCTGTATGGATGGATGGCTGGATGGATGACTCGCTGGATGGATGGCTTAAAGGGTGGATGGCTGGATGGATGGCTGGATGGTTGGATGGATGGATGGATGGATGGATGGATGGCTGGATGTATGGATGGCTGGATGGCTGGAAGTCTGGATGGATGGATGGCTGGATGGATGGCTGGATGGATGGCTGGCTGGAGGGATGGATTGATGGATGGATGGCTGGATGGATGGCTGGATGGATGGATGGCTGGATGGATGGCTGGCTGGAGGGATGGATGGATGGATGGCTGGATGGAGGGATGTCTGGATGGTTGGCTGGCTAGAGGGAGGGATGGATGAATGGATGGCTGGATGGATGGCTGGCTGGAGGGATGCATGGATGGATGGATGGCTAGATGGACGGCTGGTTTGGATGGATGGCTGGATGGATGGCTGGCTGGAGGGATGGATTGATGGATGGATGAATGGTTGGATGGCTGGATGGATGGATTGCTGGATGGATAGCTGGCTGGAGGCATGGATGGATGGGTGGATGGCTGGATGGAGGGATGGCTGGATGGTTGGCTGGCTGGATGGATGGATGGATGGATGGCTGGATGGATGGCTGGATGGAGGGATTGCTGGATGGATGGCTGGCTGGAGCGATGGATGGATGGCTGGATGGATGGCTGGATGGATGGATGGCTTAATGGCTGGCTGGCTGGAGGGATGGATGGCTGGATGGATGGCTGGATGGATGGATGGATGGATGGCTGGCTGGAGGTATGGATGGATGGATGTTTGGCTGGATGGATGGCTGGATGGAGAGATGGATGAATGCATGGATGGCTGGATGGATGGCTGGATGGAGGGATGGATGGATGGATGGCTTGCTGGAGGGATGGATGGATGGATGGTTGGCTGGATTGATGGCTGGATGGCTGGATGGCTGGATGGATGGCTTGCTGGAGGGATGGATGGATGGATGGATGGATGGCTGGATGGATGGCTGGATGGATGGATGGCTGGATGAATGGCTGGCTGGAGGGATGGATGGATGGCTGAATGGATGGCTGGATGGATGGATGGCTGGATGGATGACTCGCTGGATGGATGGCTTAATGGATGGATGGCTGGATGGATGGCTGGATGGTTGGATGGATGGATGGATGGATGGATGGATGGATGGATGGCTGGATGGATGGATGGCTGGATGGCTGGAAGTCTGGATGGAAGGATGGCTGGATGGATGGCTGGATAGATGGACGGATGGATGGAGGGATGGCTGGATGGATGGCTGGCTGGAGGGATGGATGGATGGCTGGATGGATGTCTGGATGGAGGAATGGCTGGATGGATGGCTGGCTGGAGAGATGGATCGATGGATGGGTGGCTGGATGGATGGCTGGATGGATGGATGGCTGGATGGACGATTGGCTGGAGGGATGTATGGATGGATGGCTGGATGGATGGCTGGCTGGAGGGAAGGATGGATGGATGGATGGATGGCTGTATGGATGGCTGGATGGATCGATGGCTGGATGGATGGCTGGCTGGAGTGATGGATGCGTGTATGGTTGGATGGATGGCTAGTTGGATTGATGGCTGGATGGATGGCTGGCTGGAGGGATGGAAGGATGGATGGATGGCTGGATGGATGGCTGGATGGATGGCTGGATGTCTTGATGGCTGGCTGGATGGATGGATGACTGGTTGGCTGGATGTATGGATGGATGGCTGGATGGATGGCTGGATGGATGGATGGATGAATGGATGGATGGCTGGATGGATGGATGGATGGATGGATGGCTGGATGGATGGCTGGATGGATGGCTGGCTGGATGGATGGATGGATGGATGGATGAATGGATGGATGGATGGATGGATGGATGGATGGCTGGCTGGCTGGAGGGATGGATGGAAGGCTGGCTGGAGGGATGGATGAATCGATGGCTGGATGGATGGCTGGATAGATGGATGGCTGGATGGATGGCTGGCTGGAGGGATGGATGGATGCATGGGTGGCTGGATGGATGGCTGGATGGATGGATTTCCGGATGGATGGCTGTCTGGAGAGATGGCTGGATGGATGGATGGCTGGATGGATGGCTGGCTGGAGGGATGGATGGATGGATGGATGGCTGGATGGATGGCTGGATGGATGGATGTCTGGATGGATGGCTTGCTGGAGGGATGGATGGGTGGCTGGATGGATGGCTGGATGGATGGCTGGATGGATTGCTGGCTGGAGGAATGGATGGATTAATGGATGGCTGGACGGATGGCTGGATGGATGGAAGGCTGGGTGGATGGCTGGCTGGAGTAATGGATGGATGGATGGCTGAATGGATGGCTAGATCGATGGATGGCTGGATGGATGGCTGGCCGGAGGGATGGAGTCATGGATGGATGGCTGGATGGAAGGATGGCTGGATGCATGGCTGGCTGGAGGGATGGATTGAATGATGGATGGCTGGATGGCTGGCTGGATGGATGGCTGGCTGGAGCGATGGATGGATGGATGGATGGCAGGATGGATGGCTGGAAGGATGGATGGCTGGATGGATGGCTGGCTGGAGGGATGGATGGATGGATGGAAGGCTGGATGGATGGATGGACAAATGGATTGCTGGATGGATGGCTGGCTGGAGGGATGGATGGATGGAGGGATGGATGGATGGATGGATGGATGGCTGAATGGATGGCTAGATCGATGGATGGCTGTAGGAATGGATGGATGGATGGCTGGATGGATGGCTGGATGGATTGATGGCTGGATGGATGGCTGAATGGATGGCTGGATGGATGGATGGCTGGGTGGATAGCTGGCTGCAGGGATGGATGGATGGATGGATGGATGGCTGGATGGATGGCTGGATGGATGGGTGGATGGTTGGATGGAGGGAAAGCTGGATGGTTGGCTGGCTGGATGGATGGATGGATGGAAGGATGGCTGGATGGAGGGATTGCTGGATGGAGGGATTGCTGGATGGATGGCTGGCTGGAGGGATGGACGGATGGCTGGATGGATGGCTGGATGGATGGATGGCTTAATGGCTGGCTGGCTGGAGGGATGGATGGCTGGATGGATGGCTGGATGGATGGATGGATGGCTGGCTGGAGGTATGGATGGATGGATGATTGGCTGGATGGATGGCTGGATGGAGAGATGGATGAATGCATCGATGGCTGGATGGATGGCTGGATGGAGGGATGGATGGATGGCTGGATGGACGGCTGGATGGATGGATGGCTGGATGGATGGCTGGCTGGAGGGATGGATTGATGGATGGATGGCTGGATGGATGGCTGGATGGATGGATGGATGGCTGGATGGTTGGCTGGCTAGAGGGATGGATGGATGGATGGATGGCTGGCTGGAGGGATGCATGGATGGATGGATGGCTGGATGGACGGCTGGTTTGGATGGATGGCTGGATGGATGGCTGGCTGGAGGGATGGATGAATGGGTGGATGGCTGGATGGAGGGATGGCTGGATGGTTGGCTGGCTGGATGGATGGATGGATGGATTGATGGCTGGAGTGATGGATGCGTGTATGGTTGGATGGATGGCTAGTTGGATTGATGGCTGGATGGACGGCTGGCTGTAGGGATGGAAGGATGGATGGATGGCTGGATGGATGGCTGGATGGATGGCTGGATGTCTTGATGGCTGGCTGGATGGATGGATGACTGCTTGGCTGGATGTATGGATGGATGGCTGGATGGATGGCTGGATGGATGGATGGATGAATGGATGGATGGCTGGATGGATGGATGGATGGATGGATGGCTGGATGGATGGCTGGATGGATGGCTGGATGGATGGATGGATGGATGGATGGATGGATGGATGGACGGATGGATGGCTGGCTGGCTGGAGGGATGGATGGAAGGCTGGCTGGAGGGATGGATGAATCGATGGCTGGATGGATGGCTGAATAGATGGATGGCTGGATGGATGGCTGGCTGGAGGGATGGATGGATGCATGGGTGGCTGGATGGATGGCTGGATGGATGGATTTCCGGATGGATGGCTGTCTGGAGAGATGGCTGGATGGATGGATGGCTGGATGGATGGCTGGCTGGAGGGATGGATGGATGGATGGATGGCTGGATGGATGGCTGGATGGATGGATGTCTGGATGGATGGCTTGCTGGAGGGATGGATGGGTGGCTGGATGGATGGCTGGATGGATGGCTGGATGGATTGCTGGCTGGAGGAATGGATGGATTAATGGATGGCTGGACGGATGGCTGGATGGATGGAAGGCTGGGTGGATGGCTGGCTGGAGTAATGGATGGATGGATGGCTGAATGGATGGCTAGATCGATGGATGGCTGGATGGATGGCTGGCTGGAGGGATGGAGTCATGGATGGATGGCTGGATGGATGGCTGGATGGAAGGATGGCTGGATGCATGGCTGGCTGGAGGGATGGATTGAATGATGGATGGCTGGATGGCTGGCTGGATGGATGGCTGGCTGGAGCGATGGATGGATGAATGGATGGCAGGATGGATGGCTGGAAGGATGGATGGCTGGATGGATGGCTGGCTGGAGGGATGGATGGATGGATGGAAGGCTGGATGGATGGATGGACGAATGGATTGCTGGATGGATGGCTGGCTGGAGGGATGGATGGATGGAGGGATGAATGGATGGATGGATGGATGGCTGAATGGATGGCTAGATCGATGGATGGCTGTAGGAATGGATGGATGGATGGCTGGATGGATGGCTGGATGGATTGATGGCTGGATGGATGGCTGAATGGATGGCTGGATGGATGGATGGCTGGGTGGATGGCTGGATGGATGGGTGGATGGTTGGTTGGAGGGAAAGCTGGATGGTTGGCTGGCTGGATGGATGGATGGATGGAAGGATGGCTGGATGGAGGGATTGCTGGATGGAGGGATTGCTGGATGGATGGCTGGCTGGAGGGATGGACGGATGGCTGGATGGATGGCTGGATGGATGTATGGCTTAATGGCTGGCTGGCTGGAGGGATGGATGGCTGGATGGATGGCTGGATGGATGGATGAATGGATGGATGGATGGATGGCTGGCTGGAGGTATGGATGGATGGATGATTGGCTGGATGAATGGCTGGATGGAGAGATGGATGAATGCATCGATGGCTGGATGGATGGCTGGATGGAGGGATGGATGGATGGCTGGATGGACGGCTGGATGGATGGATGGTTGGATGGATGGCTGGCTGGAGGGATGGATGGATGGATGGATGGCTGGATGGATGGCTGGATGGAGGGATGGCTGGATGGATGGCTGGCTGGAGGGATGGATGGATGGATGAATGGCCGAATGGATGGCTGGATGGATGGCTGGCTGGAGGGATGGAAGGATGGATGGAAGGCTGGATGGACGGCTGGATGGATGGCTGGATGTCTGGATGTCTGGCTGGATAGATGGATGGCTGGTTGGCTGGATGGATGGATGGAAGGCTGGATGGATGGATGGATGGACGGATGGATGGAGGGATGGATGGATGGATGGATGGCTGGATGGATGGCTGGATGGATGGATGGCTGGATGGATGGATGGATGGATGGATGCATGGATATATGGCTGGCTGGATGGATGGATGGATGGCTGGATGGATGGCTGGATGGATGGCTGGATGGATGAATGGACGGATGAATGGATGGCTGGATGGATGGCGGGATGGATGGATGGCTGGATGGATGGCTGGCTGGAGGGATGGATGGATGGATGGCTGGATGGATGGCTGGATTGATGGATGGCTGGATGGCTGGCTGGCTGGAGAGATGGATGGATGGATGGGTGGCTGAATGGATGGCTGAATGGATGGATGTCCGGAGGGATGGCTGGCTGGAGGGATAGATGGTTGGATGGATGGCTGGATGGATGTCTGAATGGATGGATGGCTGGATGGATGGCTGGCTGGAGGGATGAATGGATGGATGGATGGCTGGATGGCTGGCTGGCTGGAGGGATGGATGGATGGCTGGATGGATGGCTGGATGGATGGCTGGATGGATTGCTGGCTGGAGGAATGGATGGATTAATGAATGGCTGGACGGATGGCTGGATGGATGGAAGGCTGGATGGATGGCTGGCTGGAGGGATGGATGGATGGCTGGCTGAATGGATGGCTAGATCGATGGATGGCTGGATGGATGGCTGGCTGGAGGAATGTAGTCATGGATGGATGGCCGGATGGACGGCTGGATGGAAGGATGGCTGGATGCATGGCTGGCTGGAGGGATGGATTGATGGATGGTTGTCTGGATGGCTGGCTGGATGGATGGATGGATCGATGGATGGCTGGCTTGAGGGATGGATGGATGGATGGATGGATGGCTGGATGGATGGCTGGATGGAGGGATGGCTGGATGGTTGGCTGTCTGGAGGGATGGGTGGATGGCTGGATGGATGGCTGGATGGAGCGATGGCTGGATGGATGGCTGGCTGGAGGGATGGATGGATGGATGGATGGCTGGATGGATGTCTGGATGGATGGATGGCTGGATGGATGGCTGGGTGGTGGGATGGATGGATGGATGGATGGCTGGATGGATGGCTGGATGGATGGATGGCTGGATGGATGGCTGGCTGGAGGGATGGATGGATGGATGGCTGGTTGGATGGCTGGATGGATGGCTGGATGGATTGTTTGCTGGTGGAATGGATGGATTAATGAATGGCTGGACGGATGGCTGGATGGATGGAAGGCTGGATGGATGGCTGGCTGGAGGGATGGATGGATGGATGGCTGAATGGATGGCTAGATCGAAGGATGGTTGGATGGATGGCTGGCTGGAGGAATGGAGTCATGGATGGATGGCCGGATGGACGGCTGGATGGAAGGATGGCTGGATGCATGGCTGGCTGGAGGGATGGATTGATGGATGGATGGCTGGATGGCTGGCTGCATGGATGGATGGCTCGATGGACGGTTGGCTGGAGGGATGGATGGATGGCTGGATGGATGGCTGGATGGAGGGATGGCTGGATGGTTGGCTGGCTGGAGGGATGGAGGGATGGCTGGATTGATGGCTGGATGGTGCGGTGGCTGGATGGATGGCTGGCTGGAGGGATGGATGGATGGATTATTGGCTGGATGGATGGCTGGATGGAGGGATGGCTGTATGGTTGGCTGGCTGGAGGGATGGATGGATGGCTGGATGGACGGCTGGATGGAGGGATGGCTGGCTGGATGGCTGGCTGGAGGGATGGATGGATGGATGGACGGCTGGATGGATGGCTGGATGGAGGGATGGCTGGATGGATGGCTGGCTGGAGGGATGGATGGATGGATGAATGGCCGAATGGATGGCTGGATGGATGGCTGGCTGGAGGGATGGAAGGATGGATGGAAGGCTGGATGGACGGCCGGATGGATGGCTGGATGTCTGGATGGCTGGCTGGATGGATGGATGGCTGGTTGGCTGGATGGATGGATGGAAGGCTGGATGGATGGATGGATGGACGGATGGATGGAGGGATGGATGGATGGATGCATGGCTGGATGGATGGCTGGATGGATGGATGGCTGGATGGATGGATGGATGGATGGATGCATGGATATATGGCTGGCTGGATGGATGGATGGATGGCTGGATGGATGGCTGGATGGATGGCTGGATGGATGGATGGACGGATGGATGGATGGCTGGATGGATGGCGGGATGGATGGATGGCTGGATGGATGGCTGGCTGGAGGGATGGAAGGATGGATGGCTGGCTGGAGGGATGGATGGATGGATTGCTGGATGGATGGCTGGATAGTTGAATGGCTGGATGGCTGGCTGGCTGGAGAGATGGATGGATGGATGGGTGGCTGAATGGATGGCTGAATGGATGGATGTCCGGAGGGATGGCTGGCTGGAGGGATAGATGGTTGGATGGATGGCTGGATGGATGTCTGAATGGATGGATGGCTGGATGGATGGCTGGCTGGAGGGATGGATGGATGGATGGATGGCTGGATGGATGGCTGGCTGGAGGGATGGATGGATGGATGGATGGCTGGATGGCTGGCTGGATGGATGGCTGGATAGATTGCTGGCTGGAGGAATGGATGGATTAATGAATGGCTGGACGGATGGCTGGATGGATGGAAGGCTGGATGGATGGCTGGCTGGAGGGATGGATGGATGGCTGGCTGAATGGATGGCTAGATCGATGGATGGCTGGATGGATGGCTGGCTGGAGGAATGGAGTCATGGATGGATGGCCGGATGGACGGCTGGATGGAAGGATGGCTGGATGCATGGCTGGCTGGAGGGATGGATTGATGGATGGTTGTCTGGATGGCTGGCTGGATGGATGGATGGCTCGATGGATGGCTGGCTTGAGGGATGGATGGATGGATGGATGGATGGCTGGATGGATGGCTGGATGGAGGGATGGCTGGATGGTTGGCTGGCTGGAGGGATGGATGGATGGCTGGATGGATGGCTGGATGGAGGGATGGCTGGATGGATGGCTGGCTGGAGGGATGGATGGATGGATTATTGGCTGGATGGATGGCTGGATGGAGGGATGGCTGGATGGGTGGCTGGCTGGAGGGATGGATGGATGGCTGGATGGATGGCTGGATGGACGGATGACTGGCTGGAGTGACGGATGGATGGATGGCTGGATGGATGGCTGTATGGAGCGATGGCTGGATGTAAGGCTGGCTGGATGGATGGATGGCTGGATGGATGGATGGATGGACGGATGGATGGAGGGATGGCTGGATGGATATCTGGCTGGAGGGATGGATGGAATGCTGGATGGCTGGATGGATGGCTGGATGGAGGAATGGTTGGATGGATGGATTGCTGGAGGGATGGATGGCTGGATGGATGGCTGGATGGATGGCTGGATGGATGGACGGCTGGATGGGCGATTGGCTGGAGGGATGGATGGATGGAAGACTGGATGGATGGCTGCCTGGAGGGATGGATGGATGGATGGATGGATGGCTGGATGGATGGCTGGTTGGATGGATGGCTGGATGGATGGATGGCTGGAGTGATGGATGGGTGGATGGTTCGATGGATGGCTGGTTGGATGGATGGCTGGATGGATGGCTGGCTGGAGGGATTGAAGGTTGGATGGATGGCTGGATGGATGGCTGGATGGATGGCTGGATGTACGGATGGATGGATGGATGGCTGGATGGTTGGCTGGATGGATGAATGGATGGATGGATGGCTGGCTGGAGGGATAGATGGATGGATGGCTGGCTGGAGGGATGGCTGGATGGATGGCTGGATGGATGGCTGGATAGATGGATGGCTGGATGGCTGGCTGGCTGGAGGAATGGAGTCATGGATGGATGGCCGGATGGACGGCTGGAAGGAAGGATGGCTGGATGCATGGCTGGCTGGAGGGATGGATTGATGGATGGATGGCTGGATGGCTGGCTGCATGGATGGATGGCTCGATGGACGGTTGGCTGGAGGGATGGATGGATGGCTGGATGGATGGCTGGATGGAGCGATGGCTGGATGGTTGGCTGGCTGGAGGGATGGATGGATGGCTGGATTGATGGCTGGATGGTGCGGTGGCTGGATGGATGGCTGGCTGGAGGGATGGATGGATGGATTATTGGCTGGATGGATGGCTGGATGGAGGGATGGCTGTATGGTTGGCTGGCTGGAGGGATGGATGGATGGCTGGATGGACGGCTGGATGGAGGGATGGCTGGCTGGATGGCTGGCTGGAGGGATGGATGGATGGATGGATGGCTGGATGGATGGCTGGATGGATGGCTGGATGGAGGGATGGCTGGATGGATGGCTGGCTGGAGGGATGGATGGATGGATGAATGGCCGAATGGATGGCTGGATGGATGGCTGACTGGAGGGATGGAAGGATGGATGGAAGGCTGGATGGACGGCTGGATGGATGGCTGGATGTCTGGATGGCTGGCTGGATGGATGGATGGGTGGTTGGCTGGATGGATGGATGGAAGGCTGGATGGATGGATGGATGGACGGATGGATGGAGGGATGGATGGATGGATGGATGGCTGGATGGATGGCTGGATGGATGGATGGCTGGATGGATGGATGGATGGATGGATGCATGGATATATGGCTGGCTGGATGGATGGATGGATGGCTGGATGGATGGCTGGATGGATGGCTGGATGGATGGATGGACGGATGGATGGATGGCTGGATGGATGGCGAGATGGATGGATGGCTGGATGGATGGCTGGCTGGAGGGATGGATGGATGGATGGCTGGATGGATGGCTGGATTGATGGATGGCTGGATGGCTGGCTGGCTGGAGAGATGGATGGATGGATGGGTGGCTGAATGGATGGCTGAATGGATGGATGTCCGGAGGGATGGCTGGCTGGAGGGATAGATGGTTGGATGGATGGCTGGATGGATGTCTGAATGGATGGATGGCTGGATGGATGGCTGGCTGGAGGGATGGATGGATGGATGGCTGGCTGGAGGGATGGATGGATGGCTGGATGGATGGCTGGATGGATGGCTGGATGGATTGCTGGCTGGAGGAATGGATGGATTAATGAATGGCTGGACGGATGGCTGGATGGATGGAAGGCTGGATGGATGGCTGGCTGGAGGGATGGATGGATGGCTGGCTGAATGGATGGCTAGATCGATGGATGGCTGGATGGATGGCTGGCTGGAGGAATGGAGTCATGGATGGATGGCCGGATGGACGGCTGGATGGAAGGATGGCTGGATGCATGGCTGGCTGGAGGGATGGATTGATGGATGGTTGTCTGGATGGCTGGCTGGATGGATGGATGGCTCGATGGATGGCTGGCTTGAGGGATGGATGGATGGATGGATGGCTGGATGGATGGCTGGATGGAGGGATGGCTGGATGGTTGGCTGGCTGGAGGGATGGATGGATGGCTGGATGGATGGCTGGATGGAGGGATGGCTGGATGGATGGCTGGCTGGAGGGATTTCCGGATGGATGGCTGTCTGGAGAGATGGCTGGATGGATGGATGGCTGGATGGATGGCTGGCTGGAGGGATGGATGGATGGATGGATGGCTGGATGGATGGCTGGATGGATGGATGTCTGGATGGATGGCTTGCTGGAGGGATGGATGGGTGGCTGGATGGATGGCTGGATGGATGGCTGGATGGATTGCTGGCTGGAGGAATGGATGGATTAATGGATGGCTGGACGGATGGCTGGATGGATGGAAGGCTGGGTGGATGGCTGGCTGGAGTAATGGATGGATGGATGGCTGAATGGATGGCTAGATCGATGGATGGCTGGATGGATGGCTGGCTGGAGGGATGGAGTCATGGATGGATGGCTGGATGGATGGCTGGATGGAAGGATGGCTGGATGCATGGCTGGCTGGAGGGATGGATTGAATGATGGATGGCTGGATGGCTGGCTGGATGGATGGCTGGCTGGAGCGATGGATGGATGAATGGATGGCAGGATGGATGGCTGGAAGGATGGATGGCTGGATGGATGGCTGGCTGGAGGGATGGATGGATGGATGGAAGGCTGGATGGATGGATGGACGAATGGATTGCTGGATGGATGGCTGGCTGGAGGGATGGATGGATGGAGGGATGAATGGATGGATGGATGGATGGCTGAATGGATGGCTAGATCGATGGATGGCTGTAGGAATGGATGGATGGATGGCTGGATGGATGGCTGGATGGATTGATGGCTGGATGGATGGCTGAATGGATGGCTGGATGGATGGATGGCTGGGTGGATGGCTGGATGGATGGGTGGATGGTTGGTTGGAGGGAAAGCTGGATGGTTGGCTGGCTGGATGGATGGATGGATGGAAGGATGGCTGGATGGAGGGATTGCTGGATGGAGGGATTGCTGGATGGATGGCTGGCTGGAGGGATGGACGGATGGCTGGATGGATGGCTGGATGGATGGATGGCTTAATGGCTGGCTGGCTGGAGGGATGGATGGCTGGATGGATGGCTGGATGGATGGATGGATGGATGGATGGATGGATGGCTGGCTCGAGGTATGGATGGATGGATGATTGGCTGGATGGATGGCTGGATGGAGAGATGGATGAATGCATCGATGGCTGGATGGATGGCTGGATGGAGGGATGGATGGATGGCTGGATGGACGGCTGGATGGATGGATGGTTGGATGGATGGCTGGCTGGAGGGATCGATGGATGGATGGATGGCTGGATGGATGGCTGGATGGAGGGATGGCTGGATGGATGGCTGGCTGGAGGGATGGATGGATGGATGAATGGCCGAATGGATGGCTGGATGGATGGCTGGCTGGAGGGATGGAAGGATGGATGGAAGGCTGGATGGACGGCTGGATGGATGGCTGGATGTCTGGATGTCTGGCTGGATGGATGGATGGCTGGTTGGCTGGATGGATGGATGGAAGGCTGGATGGATGGATGGATGGACGGATGGATGGAGGGATGGATGGATGGATGGATGGCTGGATGGATGGCTGGATGGATGGATGGCTGGCTGGATGGATGGATGGATGGATGCATGGATATATGGCTGGCTGGATGGATGGATGGATGGCTGGATGGATGGCTGGATGGATGGCTGGATGGATGGATGGACGGATGGATGGATGGCTGGATGGATGGCGGGATGGATGGATGGCTGGATGGATGGCTGGCTGGAGGGATGGATGGATGGATGGCTGGATGGATGGCTGGATTGATGGATGGCTGGATGGCTGGCTGGCTGGAGAGATGGATGGATGGATGGGTGGCTGAATGGATGGCTGAATGGATGGATGTCCGGAGGGATGGCTGGCTGGAGGGATAGATGGTTGGATGGATGGCTGGATGGATGTCTGAATGGATGGATGGCTGGATGGATGGCTGGCTGGAGGGATGAATGGATGGATGGATGGTTGGATGGATGGCTGGCTGGAGGGGTGGATGGATGGCTGGATGGATGGCTGGATGGATGGCTGGATGGATTGCTGGCTGGAGGAATGGATGGATTAATGAATGACTGGACGGATGGCTGGATGGATGGAAGGCTGGATGGATGGCTGGCTGGAGGGATGGATGGATGGCTGGCTGAATGGATGGCTAGATCGATGGATGGCTGGATGGATGGCTGGCTGGAGGAATGTAGTCATGGATGGATGGCCGGATGGACGGCTGGATGGAAGGATGGCTGGATGCATGGCTGGCTGGAGGGATGGATTGATGGATGGTTGTCTGGATGGCTGGCTGGATGGATGGATGGATCGATGGATGGCTGGCTTGAGGGATGGATGGATGGATGGATGGATGGCTGGATGGATGGCTGGATGGAGGGATGGCTGGATGGTTGGCTGGCTGGAGGGATGGGTGGATGGCTGGATGGATGGCTGGATGGAGCGATGGCTGGATGGATGGCTGGCTGGAGGGATGGATGGATGGATGGATGGCTGGATGGATGTCTGGATGGATGGATGGCTGGATGGATGGCTGGGTGGTGGGATGGATGGATGGATGGATGGCTGGATGGATGGCTGGATGGATGGATGGCTGGATGGATGGCTGGCTGGAGGGATGGATGGATGGATGGCTGGATGGATGGCTGGATGGATGGCTGGATGGATTGTTTGCTGGAGGAATGGATGGATTAATGAATGGCTGGACGGATGGCTGGATGGATGGAAGGCTGGATGGATGGCTGGGTGGAGGGATGGATGGATGGATGGCTGAATGGATGGCTAGATCGAAGGATGGTTGGATGGATGTCTGGCTGGAGGAATGGAGCCATGGATGGATGGCCGGATGGACGGCTGGATGGAAGGATGGCTGGATGCATGGCTGGCTGGAGGGATGGATTGATGGATGGATGGCTGGATGGCTGGCTGCATGGATGGATGGCTCGATGGACGGTTGGCTGGAGGGATGGATGGATGGCTGGATGGATGGCTGGATGGAGGGATGGCTGGATGCATGGCTGGCTGGAGGGATGGATTGATGGATGGATGGCTGGATTGATGGCTGGATGGTGCGGTGGCTGGATGGATGGCTGGCTGGAGGGATGGATGGATGGATTATTGGCTGGATGGATGGCTGGATGGAGGGATGGCTGTATGGTTGGCTGGCTGGAGGGATGGATGGATGGCTGGATGGACTGCTGGATGGAGGGATGGCTGGCTGGATGGCTGGCTGGAGGGATGGATGGATGGATGGACGGCTGGATGGATGGCTGGATGGAGGGATGGCTGGATCGATGGCTGGCTGGAGGGATGGATGGATGGATGAATGGCCGAATGGATGGCTGGATGGATGGCTGGCTGGAGGGATGGAAGGATGGATGGAAGGCTGGATGGACGGCCGGATGGCTGGCTGGATGTCTGGATGGCTGGCTGGATGGATGGATGGCTGGTTGGCTGGATGGATGGATGGAAGGCTGGATGGATGGATGGATGGACGGATGGATGGAGGGATGGATGGATGGATGGATGGCTGGATGGATGGCTGGATGGATGGATGGCTGGATGGATGGATGGATGGATGGATGCATGGATATATGGCTGGCTGGATGGATGGATGGATGGCTGGATGGATGGCTGGATGGATGGCTGGATGGATGGATGGACGGATGGATGGATGGCTGGATGGATGGCGGGATGGATGGATGGCTGGATGGATGGCTGGCTGGAGGGATGGAAGGATGGATGGCTGGATGGAGGGATGGATGGATGGATGGCTGGATGGATGGCTGGATAGTTGAATGGCTGGATGGCTGGCTGGCTGGAGAGATGGATGGATGGATGGGTGGCTGAATGGATGGCTGAATGGATGGATGTCCGTAGGGATGGCTGGCTGGAGGGATAGATGGTTGGATGGATGGCTGGATGGATGTCGGAATGGATGGATGGCTGGATGGATGGCTGGCTGGAGGGATGGATGGATGGATGGATGGCTGGATGGCTGGCTGGATGGATGGCTGGATGGATTGCTGGCTGGAGGAATGGATGGATTAATGAATGGCTGGACGGATGGCTGGATGGATGGAAGGCTGGAGGAATGGAGTCATGGATGGATGGCTGGCTCGAGGGATGGATGGATGGCTGGCTGAATGGATGGCTAGATCGATGAATGGCTGGATGGATGGCTGGCTGGAGGAATGGAGTCATGGATGGATGGCCGGATGGACGGCTGGATGGAAGGATGGCTGGATGCATGGCTGGCTGGAGGGATGGATTGATGGATGGTTGTCTGGATGGCTGGCTGGATGGATGGATGGCTCGATGGATGGCTGGCTTGAGGGATGGATGGATGGATGGATGGATGGCTGGATGGATGGCTGGATGGAGGGATGGCTGGATGGTTGGCTGGCTGGAGGGATGGATGGATGGCTGGATGGATGGCTGGATGGAGGGATGGCTGGATGGATGGCTGGCTGGAGGGATGGATGGATGGATTATTGGCTGGATGGATGGCTGGATGGAGGGATGGCTGGATGGGTGGCTGGCTGGAGGGATGGATGGATGGCTGGATGGATGGCTGGATGGAGGGATGACTGGCTGGAGTGACGGATGGATGGATGGCTGGATGGATGGCTGTATGGAGCGATGGCTGGATGTAAGGCTGGCTGGATGGATGGATGGCTGGATGGATGGATGGATGGACGGATGGATGGAGGGATGGCTGGATGGATATCTGGCTGGAGGGATGGATGGAATGCTGGATGGCTGGATGGATGGCTGGATGGAGGAATGGTTGGATGGATGGATTGCTGGAGGGATGGATGGCTGGATGGATGGCTGGATGGATGGCTGGATGGATGGACGGCTGGATGGGCGATTGGCTGGAGGGATGGATGGATGGAAGACTGGATGGATGGCTGCCTGGAGGGATGGATGGATGGATGGATGGATGGCTGGATGGATGGCTGGTTGGATGGATGGCTGGATGGATGGATGGCTGGAGTGATGGATGGGTGGATGGTTCGATGGATGGCTGGTTGGATGGATGGCTGGATGGATGGCTGGATGGATGGCTGGATGTACGGATGGATGGATGGATGGCTGGATGGTTGGCTGGATGGATGGATGGATGGATGGATGGCTGGCTGGAGGGATAGATGGATGGATGGCTGGCTGGAGGGATGGCTGGATGGATGGCTGGATGGATGGCTGGATAGATGGATGGCTGGATGGCTGGCTGGCTGGAGGAATGGAGTCATGGATGGATGGCCGGATGGACGGCTGGAAGGAAGGATGGCTGGATGCATGGCTGGCTGGAGGGATGGATTGATGGATGGATGGCTGGATGGCTGGCTGCATGGATGGATGGCTCGATGGACGGTTGGCTGGAAGGATGGATGGATGGCTGGATGGATGGCTGGATGGAGCGATGGCTGGATGGTTGGCTGGCTGGAGGGATGGATGGATGGCTGGATTGATGGCTGGATGGTGCGGTGGCTGGATGGATGGCTGGCTGGAGGGATGGATGGATGGATTATTGGCTGGATGGATGGCTGGATGGAGGGATGGCTGTATGGTTGGCTGGCTGGAGGGATGGATGGATGGCTGGATGGATGGCTGGATGGAGGGATGACTGGCTGGAGTGACGGATGGATGGATGGCTGGATGGATGGCTGTATGGAGCGATGGCTGGATGTAAGGCTGGCTGGATGGATGGATGGCTGGATGGATGGATGGATGGACGGATGGATGGAGGGATGGCTGGATGGATATCTGGCTGGAGGGATGGATGGAATGCTGGATGGCTGGATGGATGGCTGGATGGAGGAATGGTTGGATGGATGGATTGCTGGAGGGATGGATGGCTGGATGGATGGCTGGATGGATGGCTGGATGGATGGACGGCTGGATGGGCGATTGGCTGGAGGGATGGATGGATGGAAGACTGGATGGATGGCTGCCTGGAGGGATGGATGGATGGATGGATGGATGGCTGGATGGATGGCTGGTTGGATGGATGGCTGGATGGATGGATGGCTGGAGTGATGGATGGGTGGATGGTTCGATGGATGGCTGGTTGGATGGATGGCTGGATGGATGGCTGGATGGATGGCTGGATGTACGGATGGATGGATGGATGGCTGGATGGTTGGCTGGATGGATGGATGGATGGATGGATGGCTGGCTGGAGGGATAGATGGATGGATGGCTGGCTGGAGGGATGGCTGGATGGATGGCTGGATGGATGGCTGGATAGATGGATGGCTGGATGGCTGGCTGGCTGGAGGAATGGAGTCATGGATGGATGGCCGGATGGACGGCTGGAAGGAAGGATGGCTGGATGCATGGCTGGCTGGAGGGATGGATTGATGGATGGATGGCTGGATGGCTGGCTGCATGGATGGATGGCTCGATGGACGGTTGGCTGGAAGGATGGATGGATGGCTGGATGGATGGCTGGATGGAGCGATGGCTGGATGGTTGGCTGGCTGGAGGGATGGATGGATGGCTGGATTGATGGCTGGATGGTGCGGTGGCTGGATGGATGGCTGGCTGGAGGGATGGATGGATGGATTATTGGCTGGATGGATGGCTGGATGGAGGGATGGCTGTATGGTTGGCTGGCTGGAGGGATGGATGGATGGCTGGATGGACGGCTGGATGGAGGGATGGCTGGCTGGATGGCTGGCTGGAGGGATGGATGGATGGATGGATGGCTGGATGGATGGCTGGATGGAGGGATGGCTGGATGGATGGCTGGCTGGAGGGATGGATGGATGGATGAATGGCCGAATGGATGGCTGGATGGATGGCTGGCTGGAGGGATGGAAGGTTGGATGGATGGCTGGATGGATGGCTGGATGGATTGTTTGCTGGAGGAATGGATGGATTAATGAATGGCTGGACGGATGGCTGGATGGATGGAAGGCTGGATGGATGGCTGGCTAGAGGGATGGATGGATGGATGGCTGAATGGATGGCTAGATCGAAGGATGGTTGGATGGATGGCTGGCTGGAGGAATGGAGTCATGGATGGATGGCCGGATGGACGGCTGGATGGAAGGATGGCTGGATGCATGGCTGGCTGGAGGGATGGATTGATGGATGGATGGCTGGATGGCTGGCTGCATGGATGGATGGCTCGATGGACGGTTGGCCTGAGGGATGGATGGATGGCTGGATGGATGGCTGGATGGAGGGATGGCTGGATGTTTGGCTGGCTGGAGGGATGGATGGATGGCTGGATTGATGGCTGGATGGTGCGGTGGCTGGATGGATGGCTGGCTGGAGGGATGGATGGATGGATTATTGGCTGGATGGATGGCTGGATGGAGGGATGGCTGTATGGTTGGCTGGCTGGAGGGATGGATGGATGGCTGGATGGACGGCTGGATGGAGGGATGGCTGGCTGGATGGCTGGCTGGAGGGATGGATGTATGGATGGACGGCTGGATGGATGGCTGGATGGAGGGATGGCTGGATGGATGGCTGGCTGGAGGGATGGATGGATGGATGAATCGCCGAATGGATGGCTGGATGGATGGCTGGCTGGAGGGATGGAAGGATGGATGGAAGGCTGGATGGACGGCCGGATGGATGGCTGGATGTCTGGATGGCTGGCTGGATGGATGGATGGCTGGTTGGCTGGATGGATGGATGGAAGGCTGGATGGATGGATGGATGGACGGATGAATGGAGGGATGGATGGATGGATGGATGGCTGGATGGATGGCTGGATGGATGGATGGCTGGATGGATGGATGGATGGATGGATGCATGGATATATGGCTGGCTGGATGGATGGATGGATGGCTGGATGGATGGCTGGATGGATGGCTGGATGGATGGATGGACGGATGGATGGATGGCTGGATGGATGGCGGGATGGATGGATGGCTGGATGGATGGCTGGCTGGAGGGATGGAAGGATGGATGGCTGGCTGGAGGGATGGATGGATGGATGGCTGGATGGATGGCTGGATAGTTGAATGGCTGGATGGCTGGCTGGCTGGAGAGATGGATGGATGGATGGGTGGCTGAATGGATGGCTGAATGGATGGATGTCCGGAGGGATGGCTGGCTGGAGGGATAGATGGTTGGATGGATGGCTGGATGGATGTCTGAATGGATGGATGGCTGGATGGATGGCTGGCTGGAGGGATGGATGGATGGATGGATGGCTGGATGGATGGCTGGCTGGAGGGATGGATGGATGGATGGATGGCTGGATGGCTGGCTGGATGGATGGCTGGATGGATTGCTGGCTGGAGGAATGGATGGATTAATGAATGGCTGGACGGATGGCTGGATGGATGGAAGGCTGGATGGATGGCTGGCTGGAGGGATGGATGGATGGCTGGCTGAATGGATGGCTAGATCGATGGATGGCTGGATGGATGGCTGGCTGGAGGAATGCAGTCATGGATGGATGGCCGGATGGACGGCTGGATGGCAGGATGGCTGGATGCATGGCTGGCTGGAGGGATGGATTGATGGATGGTTGTCTGGATGGCTGGCTGGATGGATGGATGGCTCGATGGATGGCTGGCTTGAGGGATGGATGGATGGATGGATGGATGGCTGGATGGATGGCTGGATGGAGGGATGGCTGGATGGTTGGCTGGCTGGAGGGATGGATGGATGGCTGGATGGATGGCTGGATGGAGGGATGGCTGGATGGATGGCTGGCTGGAGGGATGGATGGATGGATTATTGGCTGGATGGATGGCTGGATGGAGGGATGGCTGGATGGGTGGCTGGCTGGAGGGATGGACGGATGGCTGGATGGATGGCTGGATGGAGGGATGACTGGCTGGAGTGACGGATGGATGGATGGCTGGATGGATGGCTGTATGGAGCGATGGCTGGATGTAAGGCTGGCTGGATGGATGGATGGCTGGATGGATGGATGGATGGACGGATGGATGGAGGGATGGCTGGATGGATATCTGGCTGGAGGGATGGATGGAATGCTGGATGGCTGGATGGATGGCTGGATGGAGGAATGGTTGGATGGATGGATTGCTGGAGGGATGGATGGCTGGATGGATGGCTGGATGGATGGCTGGATGGATGGACGGCTGGATGGGAGATTGGCTGGAGGGATGGATGGATGGAAGACTGGATGGATGGCTGCCTGGAGGGATGGATGGATGGATGGATGGATGGCTGGATGGATGGCTGGTTGGATGGATGGCTGGATGGATGGATGGCTGGAGTGATGGATGGGTGGATGGTTCGATGGATGGCTGGTTGGATGGATGGCTGGATGGATGGCTGGCTGGAGGGATTGAAGGTTGGATGGATGGCTGGATGGATGGCTGGATGGATGGCTGGATGTACGGATGGATGGATGGATGGCTGGATGGTTGGCTGGATGGATGGATGGATGGATGGATGGCTGGCTGGAGGGATAGATGGATGGATGGCTGGCTGGAGGGATGGCTGGATGGATGGCTGGATGGATGGCTGGATAGATGGATGGCTGGATGGCTGGCTGGCTGGAGGAATGGAGTCATGGATGGATGGCCGGATGGACGGCTGGAAGGAAGGATGGCTGGATGCATGGCTGGCTGGAGGGATGGATTGATGGATGGATGGCTGGATGGCTGGCTGCATGGATGGATGGCTCGATGGACGGTTGGCTGGAGGGATGGATGGATGGCTGGATGGATGGCTGGATGGAGCGATGGCTGGATGGTTGGCTGGCTGGAGGGATGGATGGATGGCTGGATTGATGGCTGGATGGTGCGGTGGCTGGATGGATGGCTGGCTGGAGGGATGGATGGATGGATTATTGGCTGGATGGATGGCTGGATGGAGGGATGGCTGTATGGTTGGCTGGCTGGAGGGATGGATAGATGGCTGGATGGACGGCTGGATGGAGGGATGGCTGGCTGGATGGCTGGCTGGAGGGATGGATGGATGGATGGATGGCTGGATGGATGGCTGGATGGAGGGATGGCTGGATGGATGGCTGGCTGGAGGGATGGATGGATGGATGAATGGCCGAATGGATGGCTGGATGGATGGCTGGCTGGAGGGATGGAAGGTTGGATGGAAGGCTGGATGGACTGCTGGATGGATGGCTGGATGTCTGGATGGCTGGCTGGATGGATGGATGGCTGGTTGGCTGGATGGATGGATGGAAGGCTGGATGGATGGATGGATGGACGGATGGATGGAGGGATGGATGGATGGATGGATGGCTGGATGGATGGCTGGATGGATGGATGGCTGGATGGATGGATGGATGCATGGATGCATGGATATATGGCTGGCTGGATGGATGGCTGGATGGATGGCTGGATGGATGGCTGGATGGATGGATGAACGGATGGATGGATGGCTGGATGGATGGCGGGATGGATGGATGGCTGGATGGATGGCTGGCTGGAGGGATGGATGGATGGATGGCTGGATGGATGGCTGGATTGATGGATGGCTGGATGGCTGGCTGGCTGGAGAGATGGATGGATGGATGGGTGGCTGAATGGATGGCTGAATGGATGGATGTCCGGAGGGATGGCTGGCTGGAGGGATAGATGGTTGGATGGATGGCTGGATGGATGTCTGAATGGATGGATGGCTGGATGGATGGCTGGCTGGAGGGATGGATGGATGGCTGGATGGATGGCTGGCTGGAGGGATGGATGGATGGCTGGATGGATGGCTGGATGGATGGCTGGATGGATTGCTGGCTGGAGGAATGGATGGATTAATGAATGGCTGGACGGATGGCTGGATGGATGGAAGGCTGGATGGATGGCTGGCTGGAGGGATGGATGGATGGCTGGCTGAATGGATGGCTAGATCGATGGATGGCTGGATGGATGGCTGGCTGGAGGAATGGAGTCATGGATGGATGGCCGGATGGACGGCTGGATGGAAGGATGGCTGGATGCATGGCTGGCTGGAGGGATGGATTGATAGATGGTTGTCTGGATGGCTGGCTGGATGGATGGATGGCTCGATGGATGGCTGGCTTGAGGGATGGATGGATGGATGGATGGCTGGATGGATGGCTGGATGGAGGGATGGCTGGATGGTTGGCTGGCTGGAGGGATGGATGGATGGCTGGATGGATGGCTGGATGGAGGGATGGCTGGATGGATGGCTGGCTGGAGGGATGGATGGATGGATTATTGGCTGGATGGATGGCTGGATGGAGGGATGGCTGGATGGGTGGCTGGCTGGAGGGATGGATGGATGGCTGGATGGATGGCTGGATGGAGGGATGACTGGCTGGAGTGACGGATGGATGGATGGCTGGATGGATGGCTGTATGGAGGGATGGCTGGATGGAAGGCTGGCTGGATGGATGGATGGCTGGATGGATGGATGGATGGACGGATGGATGGAGGGATGGCTGGATGGATATCTGGCTGGAGGGATGGATGGAATGCTGGATGGCTGGATGGATGGCTGGATGGAGGAATGGTTGGATGGATGGATTGCTGGAGGGATGGATGGCTGGATGGATGGCTGGATGGATGGCTGGATGGATGGACGGCTTGATGGGCGATTGGCTGGAGGGATGGATGGATGGAAGACTGGATGGATGGCTGGCTGGAGGGATGGATGGATGGATGGATGGATGGCTGGATGGATGGCTGGTTGGATGGATGGCTGGATGGATGGATGGCTGGAGTGATGGATGGGTGGATGGTTCGATGGATGGCTGGTTGGATGGATGGCTGGATGGATGGCTGGCTGGAGGGATTGCAGGTTGGATGGATAGCTGGATGGATGGCTGGATGGATGGCTGGATGGACGGATGGATGGATGGATGGCTGGATGGTTGGCTGGATGGATGGATGGATGGATGGCTGGCTGGAGGGATAGATGGATGGATGGCTGGCTGGAGGGATGGCTGGATGGATGGCTGGATGGATAGCTGGATAGATGGATGGCTGGATGGCTGGCTGGCTGGAGAGATGGATGGATGGATGGGTGGCTGGGTGGATGGCAGGATGGATGGATGTCCGGATGGTTGGCTGGCTGGAGGGATGGATGGATGGATTGCTGGATTGGTGTCTGGATGGATGGATGGCTGGATGGATGGCTGGCTGGAGGGATGGATGGATGGATGGATGGCTGGATGGATGGCTGGATGGATGGATGGCTGGATGGATGGCTGGCTGGAGGGATGGATGGATGGATGGCTGGATGGATGGCTGGATGGATTGTTTGCTGGAGGAATGGTTGGATTAATGAATGGCTGGACGGATGGCTGGATGGATGGAAGTCTGGATGGATGGCTGGCTGGAGGGTTGGTGGATGGATGGCTGAATGGATGGCTAGATCGATGGATGGTTGGATGGCTGGCTGGAGGAATGGAGTCATGGATGGATGGCCGGATGGACGGCTGAATGGAAGGTTGGCTGGATGCATGGCTGGCTGGAGGGATGGATTGATGGATGGATGGCTGGATGGCTGGCTGGATGGATGGATGGCTAGATTGATGGCTGGCTGGAGGGATGGATGGATGGATGGCTGGATGGATGGCTGGATGGAGGGATGGCTGGATGGTTGGCTGGCTGGAGGGATGGATGGATGGCTGGATTGATGGCTGGATGGCGGGGTGGCTGGATGGATGGCTGGCTGGAGGGATGGATGGATGGATTATTGGCTGGATGGATGGCTGGATGGAGGGATGGCTGTATGGGTGGCTGGCTGGAGGGATGGATGGATGGCTGGATGGACGGCTGGATGGAGGGATGGCTGGCTGGATGGCTGGCTGGAGGGTTTGATGGATGGATGGATGGCTGGATGGATGGCTGGATGGAGGGATGGCTGGATGGATGGCTGGCTGGAGGGATGGATGGATGGATGAACGGCCGAATGGATGGCTGGATGGATGGCTGGCTGGAGGGATGGAAGGATGGATGGAAGGCTGGATGGACGGCTGGATGGATGGCTGGATGTCTGGATGGCTGGATGGATGGATGGATGGCTGGTTGGCTGGATGGATGGATGGAAGGCTGGATGGATGGATGGATGGACGGATGGATGGAGGGATGGTTGGATGGATGGATGGCTGGATGGATGGCTGGATGGATGGATGGCTGGATGGATGGATGGCTGGATGGATGGCTGGCTGGAGGGATGGATGGATGGATGGATGCATGGATGAATGGCTGGCTGGATGGATGGATGAATGGCTGGATGGATGGCTGGATCGATGGCTGGATGGATGGATGGACGGATGGTTGGATGGCTGGATGGATGGCGGGATGGATGGATGTCTGGATGGATGGCTGGCTGGAGGGATGGATGGATGGATGGCTGGCTGGAGGGATGGATGGATGGATGGCTGGATGGATGGCTGGATAGATGGATGGCTGGATGGCTGGCTGGCTGGATGGATGGCTGGATGGATGGCTGGATGGATTGCTGGCTGGAGGAATGGATGGATTAATGAATGGCTGGACGGATGGCTGGATGGATGGAAGGCTGGATGGATGGCTGGCTGGAGGGATGGATGGATGGCTGGCTGAATGGATGGCTAGATTGTTGGATGGCTGGATGGATGGCTGGCTGGTGGGCTAGATGTTTGGATGGATGGCTGGATGGATGTCTGGATGGATGGCTGGATGGATGGCTGGCTGGAGGGATGGATGGATGGATGGATGGCTGGATGGATGGCTGGCTGGAGGGTTGGATGGATGGATGGATGGCTGGATGGATGGCTGGATGGATGGCTGGATGGATTGCTGGCTGGAGGAATGGATGGATTAATGAATGGCTGGACGGATGGCTGGATGGATGGAAGGCTGGATGGATGGCTGGCTGGAGGGATGGATGGATGGCTGGCTGAATGGATGGCTAGATTGTTGGATGGCTGGATGGATGGCTGGCAGGAGGAATGGAGTCATGGATGGATGGCCGGATGGACGGCTGGATGGAAGGATGGCTGGATGCATGGCTGGCTGGAGGGATGGATTGATGGATGGTTTTCTGGATGGCTGGCTGGATGGATGGATGGCTCGATGAATGGCTGGCTGGAGGGAGGGATGGATGGATGGATGGATGGCTGGATGGATGGCTGGATGGCTGGATGGAGGGATGGCTGGATGGTTGGCTGGCTGGAGGGATGGATGGATGGCTGGATGGATGGATGGATGGAGGGATGGCTGGATGGATGGTTGGCTGGAGGGATGGATGGATGGATTATTGGCTGGATGGATTGCTGGATGGAGGAATGGATGGATGGATGGATGGATGGCTGGATAGATGGCTGGATGGATGGATGGCTGGATGGATGGATGGCTGGAGTGATGGATGGGTGGATGGTTCGATGGATGGCTGGTTGGCTGGATGGCTGGATGGATGGCTGGCTGTAGGGATTGAAAGATGGATGGATGGCTGGATGGATGGCTAGATGGATGGCTGGATGGACGGATGGATGGATGGATGGCTGGATGGATGGCTGGATGGAAGGATGGATGGATGGATGGATGGCTGGATGGATGGCTGGATGGATGGATGGCTGGATGGATGGCTGGCTGGAGGGATAGATGGATGCATGGCTGGCTGGAGGGATGGCTGGATGGCTGGCTGGATGGATGGCTGGATAGATGGATGGCTGGATCGCTGGCTGGCTGGTGAGATGGATGGATGGATGGGTGGCTGGGTGGATGGCTGGATGGATGGATGTCCGGATGGTTGGCTGGCTGGAGGGATGGATGGATGGCTGGATGGATGGCTGGATGGATGGATGGCTGGATGGACGGCTGGCTGGAGGGATTGATGGATGGATGGATGGCTGGATGGATGGCTGGATGGATGGATGGCTGGTTGGATGGCTGGCTGGAGGGATGGATGGATGGATGGCTGGATGGATGGCTGGATGGATGGCTGGATGGATTGTTTGCTGGAGGGATGGATGGATGGATGGATGAATGGATGGATGGCTGGTTGAATGGCAGGCTGGAGGATGGATGGATGGCTGGATGGCTGGATGGATGGCTGGATGGATGGATGGCTGGATGGATGGCTGGATGGATGACTGGCTGGAGGGATGGATGGATGGATGGATGGCTGGATGGATGGCTGGATGGATGGATGGCTGGATGGATGGCTGGCTGGAGGGATGGATGGATGGATGGATGGCTGGATGTATGCTGGATGGATGGATGCCTGGATGGATGGCTGGCTGGAGGGATGGATGGGTGGATGGATGGCTGGATGGATGGCTGGATGGATGGATGGCTGGATGGATGGCTGGCAGGAGGGATGGATGGATGGATGGATGGCTGGATGGCTGGCTGGATGGATGGCTGGATGGATTGCTGGCTGGAGGAATGGATGGATTAATGAATGGCTGGACGGATGGCTGGATGGATGGAAGGCTGGAGGAATGGAGTCATGGATGGATGGCTGGCTCGAGGGATGGATGGATGGCTGGCTGAATGGATGGCTAGATCGATGAATGGCTGGATGGATGGCTGGCTGGAGGAATGGAGTCATGGATGGATGGCCGGATGGACGGCTGGATGGAAGGATGGCTGGATGCATGGCTGGCTGGAGGGATGGATTGATGGATGGTTGTCTGGATGGCTGGCTGGATGGATGGATGGCTCGATGGATGGCTGGCTTGAGGGATGGATGGATGGATGGATGGATGGCTGGATGGATGGCTGGATGGAGGGATGGCTGGATGGTTGGCTGGCTGGAGGGATGGATGGATGGCTGGATGGATGGCTGGATGGAGGGATGGCTGGATGGATGGCTGGCTGGAGGGATGGATGGATGGATTATTGGCTGGATGGATGGCTGGATGGAGGGATGGCTGGATGGGTGGCTGGCTGGAGGGATGGATGGATGGCTGGATGGATGGCTGGATGGAGGGATGACTGGCTGGAGTGACGGATGGATGGATGGCTGGATGGATGGCTGTATGGAGCGATGGCTGGATGTAAGGCTGGCTGGATGGATGGATGGCTGGATGGATGGATGGATGGACGGATGGATGGAGGGATGGCTGGATGGATATCTGGCTGGAGGGATGGATGGAATGCTGGATGGCTGGATGGATGGCTGGATGGAGGAATGGTTGGATGGATGGATTGCTGGAGGGATGGATGGCTGGATGGATGGCTGGATGGATGGCTGGATGGATGGACGGCTGGATGGGCGATTGGCTGGAGGGATGGATGGATGGAAGACTGGATGGATGGCTGCCTGGAGGGATGGATGGATGGATGGATGGATGGCTGGATGGATGGCTGGTTGGATGGATGGCTGGATGGATGGATGGCTGGAGTGATGGATGGGTGGATGGTTCGATGGATGGCTGGTTGGATGGATGGTTGGATGGATGGCTAGATGGAGGGATTGAAGGTTGGATGGATGGCTGGATGGATGGCTGGATGGATGGCTGGATGTACGGATGGATGGATGGATGGCTGGATGGTTGGCTGGATGGATGGATGGATGGATGGATGGCTGGCTGGAGGGATAGATGGATGGATGGCTGGCTGGAGGGATGGCTGGATGGATGGCTGGATGGATGGCTGGATAGATGGATGGCTGGATGGCTGGCTGGCTGGAGGAATGGAGTCATGGATGGATGGCCGGATGGACGGCTGGAAGGAAGGATGGCTGGATGCATGGCTGGCTGGAGGGATGGATTGATGGATGGATGGCTGGATGGCTGGCTGCATGGATGGATGGCTCGATGGACGGTTGGCTGGAAGGATGGATGGATGGCTGGATGGATGGCTGGATGGAGCGATGGGTGGATGGTTGGCTGGCTGGAGGGATGGATGGATGGCTGGATTGATGGCTGGATGGTGCGGTGGCTGGATGGATGGCTGGCTGGAAGGATGGATGGATGGATTATTGGCTGGATGGATGGCTGGATGGAGGGATGGCTGTATGGTTGGCTGGCTGGAGGGATGGATGGATGGCTGGATGGACGGCTGGATGGAGGGATGGCTGGCTGGATGGCTGGCTGGAGGGATGGATGGATGGACGGATGGCTGGATGGATGGCTGGATGGAGGGATGGCTGGATGGATGGCTGGCTGGAGGGATGGATGGATGGATGAATGGCCGAATGGATGGCTGGATGGATGGCTGGCTGGAGGGATGGAAGGTTGGATGGATGGCTGGATGGATGGCTGGATGGATTGTTTGCTGGAGGAATGGATGGATTAATGAATGGCTGGACGGATGGCTGGATGGATGGAAGGCTGGATGGATGGCTGGCTAGAGGGATGGATGGATGGATGGCAGAATGGATGGCTAGATCGAAGGATGGTTGGATGGATGGCTGGCTGGAGGAATGGAGTCATGGATGGATGGCCGGATGGACGGCTGGATGGAAGGATGGCTGGATGCATGGCTGGCTGGAGGGATGGATTGATGGATGGATGGCTGGATGGCTGGCTGCATGGATGGATGGCTCGATGGACGGTTGGCCTGAGGGATGGATGGATGGCTGGATGGATGGCTGGATGGAGGGATGGCTGGATGGTTGGCTGGCTGGAGGGATGGATGGATGGCTGGATTGATGGCTGGATGGTGCGGTGGCTGGATGGATGGCTGGCTGGAGGGATGGATGGATGGATTATTGGCTGGATGGATGGCTGGATGGAGGGATGGCTGTATGGTTGGCTGGCTGGAGGGATGGATGGATGGCTGGATGGACGGCTGGATGGAGGGATGGCTGGCTGGATGGCTGGCTGGAGGGATGGATGTATGGATGGACGGCTGGATGGATGGCTGGATGGAGGGATGGCTGGATGGATGGCTGGCTGGAGGGATGGATGGATGGATGAATCGCCGAATGGATGGCTGGATGGATGGCTGGCTGGAGGGATGGAAGGATGGATGGAAGGCTGGATGGACGGCCGGATGGATGGCTGGATGTCTGGATGGCTGGCTGGATGGATGGATGGCTGGTTGGCTGGATGGATGGATGGATGGATGGACGGATGGATGGAGGGATGGATGGATGGATGGATGGCTGGATGGATGGCTGGATGGATGGATGGCTGGATGGATGGATGGATGGATGGATGCATGGATATATGGCTGGCTGGATGGATGGATGGATGGCTGGATGGATGGCTGGATGGATGGCTGGATGGATGGATGGACGGATGGATGGATGGCTGGATGGATGGCGGGATGGATGGATGGCTGGATGGATGGCTGGCTGGAGGGATGGAAGGATGGATGGCTGGCTGGAGGGATGGATGGATGGATGGCTGGATGGATGGCTGGATAGTTGAATGGCTGGATGGCTGGCTGGCTGGAGAGATGGATGGATGGATGGGTGGATGAATGGATGGCTGAATGGATGGATGTCCGGAGGGATGGCTGGCTGGAGGGATAGATGGTTGGATGGATGGCTGGATGGATGTCTGAATGGATGGATGGCTGGATGGATGGCTGGCTGGAGGGATGGATGGATGGATGGATGGCTGGATGGATGGCTGGCTGGAGGGATGGATGGATGGATGGATGGCTGGATGGCTGGCTGGATGGATGGCTGGATGGATTGCTGGCTGGAGGAATGGATGGATTAATGAATGGCTGGACGGATGGCTGGATGGATGGAAGGCTGGATGGATGGCTGGCTGGAGGGATGGATGGATGGCTGGCTGAATGGATGGCTAGATCGATGGATGGCTGGATGGATGGCTGGCTGGAGGAATGCAGTCATGGATGGATGGCCGGATGGACGGCTGGATGGCAGGATGGCTGGATGCATGGCTGGCTGGAGGGATGGATTGATGGATGGTTGTCTGGATGGCTGGCTGGATGGATGGATGGCTCGATGGATGGCTGGCTTGAGGGATGGATGGATGGATGGATGGATGGCTGGATGGATGGCTGGATGGAGGGATGGCTGGATGGTTGGCTGGCTGGAGGGATGGATGGATGGCTGGATGGATGGCTGGATGGAGGGATGGCTGGATGGATGGCTGGCTGGAGGGATGGATGGATGGATTATTGGCTGGATGGATGGCTGGATGGAGGGATGGCTGGACGGGTGGCTGGCTGGAGGGATGGATGGATGGCTGGATGGATGGCTGGATGGAGGGATGACTGGCTGGAGTGACGGATGGATGGATGGCTGGATGGATGGCTGTATGGAGCGATGGCTGGATGTAAGGCTGGCTGGATGGATGGATGGCTGGATGGATGGATGGATGGACGGATGGATGGAGGGATGGCTGGATGGATATCTGGCTGGAGGGATGGATGGAATGCTGGATGGCTGGATGGATGGCTGGATGGAGGAATGGTTGGATGGATGGATTGCTGGAGGGATTGATGGCTGGATGGATGGCTGGATGGATGGCTGGATGGATGGACGGTTGGATGGGCGATTGGCTGGAGGGATGGATGGATGGAAGACTGGATGGATGGCTGCCTGGAGGGATGGATGGATGGATGGATGGATGGCTGGATGGATGGCTGGTTGGATGGATGGCTGGATGGATGGATGGCTGGAGTGATGGATGGGTGGATGGTTCGATGGATGGCTGGTTGGATGGATGGCTGGATGGATGGCTGGCTGGAGGGATTGAAGGTTGGATGGATGGCTGGATGGATGGCTGGATGGATGGCTGGATGTACGGATGGATGGATGGATGGCTGGATGGTTGGCTGGATGGATGGATGGATGGATGGATGGCTGGCTGGAGGGATAGATGGATGGATGGCTGGCTGGAGGGATGGCTGGATGGATGGCTGGATGGATGGCTGGATAGATGGATGGCTGGATGGCTGGCTGGCTGGAGGAATGGAGTCATGGATGGATGGCCGGATGGACGGCTGGAAGGAAGGATGGCTGGATGCATGGCTGGCTGGAGGGATGGATTGATGGATGGATGGCTGGATGGCTGGCTGCATGGATGGATGGCTCGATGGACGGTTGGCTGGAGGGATGGATGGATGGCTGGATGGATGGCTGGATGGAGCGATGGCTGGATGGTTGGCTGGCTGGAGGGATGGATGGATGGCTGGATTGATGGCTGGATGGTGCAGTGGCTGGATGGATGGCTGGCTGGAGGGATGGATGGATGGATTATTGGCTGGATGGATGGCTGGATGGAGGGATGGCTGTATGGTTGGCTGGCTGGAGGGATGGATAGATGGCTGGATGGACGGCTGGATGGAGGGATGGCTGGCTGGATGGCTGGCTGGAGGGATGGATGGATGGATGGATGGCTGGATGGATGGCTGGATGGAGGGATGGCTGGATGGATGGCTGGCTGGAGGGATGGATGGATGGATGAATGGCCGAATGGATGGCTGGATGGATGGCTGGGTGGAGGGATGGAAGGTTGGATGGAAGGCTGGATGGACGGCTGGATGGATGGCTGGATGTCTGGATGGCTGGCTGGATGGATGGATGGCTGGTTGGCTGGATGGATGGATGGAAGGCTGGATGGATGGATGGATGGACGGATGGATGGAGGGATGGATGGATGGATGGATGGCTGGATGGATGGCTGGATGGATGGATGGCTGGATGGATGGATGGATGGATGGATGCATGGATATATGGCTGGCTGGATGGATGGCTGGATGGATGGCTGGATGGATGGCTGGATGGATGGATGGACGGATGGATTGATGGCTGGATGGATGGCGGGATGGATGGATGGCTGGATGGATGGCTGGCTGGAGGGATGGATGGATGGATGGCTGGATGGATGGCTGGATTGATGGATGGCTGGATGGCTGGCTGGCTGGAGAGATGGATGGATGGATGGGTGGCTGAATGGATGGCTGAATGGATGGATGTCCGGAGGGATGGCTGGCTGGAGGGATAGATGGTTGGATGGATGGCTGGATGGATGTCTGAATGGATGGATGGCTGGATGGATGGCTGGCTGGAGGGATGGATGGATGGCTGGATGGATGGCTGGCTGGAGGGATGGATGGATGGCTGGATGGATGGCTGGATGGATGGCTGGATGGATTGCTGGCTGGAGGAATGGATGGATTAATGAATGGCTGGACGGATGGCTGGATGGATGGAAGGCTGGATGGATGGCTGGCTGGAGGGATGGATGGATGGCTGGCTGAATGGATGGCTAGATCGATGGATGGCTGGATGGATGGCTGGCTGGAGGAATGGAGTCATGGATGGATGGCCGGATGGACGGCTGGATGGAAGGATGGCTGGATGCATGGCTGGCTGGAGGGATGGATTGATAGATGGTTGTCTGGATGGCTGGCTGGATGGATGGATGGCTCGATGGATGGCTGGCTTGAGGGATGGATGGATGGATGGATGGCTGGATGGATGGCTGGATGGAGGGATGGCTGGATGGTTGGCTGGCTGGAGGGATGGATGGATGGCTGGATTGATGGCTGGATGGAGGGATGGCTGGATGGATGGCTGGCTGGAGGGATGGATGGATGGATTATTGGCTGGATGGATGGCTGGATGGAGGGATGGCTGGATGGGTGGCTGGCTGGAGGGATGGATGGATGGCTGGATGGATGGCTGGATGGAGGGATGACTGGCTGGAGTGACGGATGGATGGATGGCTGGATGGATGGCTGTATGGAGGGATGGCTGGATGGAAGGCTGGCTGGATGGATGGATGGCTGGATGGATGGATGGATGGACGGATGGATGGAGGGATGGCTGGATGGATATCTGGCTGGAGGGATGGATGGAATGCTGGATGGCTGGATGGATGGCTGGATGGAGGAATGGTTGGATGGATGGATTGCTGGAGGGATGGATGGCTGGATGGATGGCTGGATGGATGGACGGCTTGATGGGCGATTGGCTGGAGGGATGGATGGATGGAAGACTGGATGGATGGCTGGCTGGAGGGATGGATGGATGGATGGATGGATGGCTGGATGGATGGCTGGTTGGATGGATGGCTGGATGGATGGATGGCTGGAGTGATGGATGGGTGGATGGTTCGATGGATGGCTGGTTGGATGGATGGCTGGATGGATGGCTGGCTGGAGGGATTGCAGGTTGGATGGATAGCTGGATGGATGGCTGGATGGATGGCTGGATGGACGGATGGATGGATGGATGGCTGGATGGTTGGCTGGATGGATGGATGGATGGATGGCAGGCTGGAGGGATAGATGGATGGATGGCTGGCTGGAGGGATGGCTGGATGGATGGCTGGATGGATAGCTGGATAGATGGATGGCTGGATGGCTGGCTGGCTGGAGAGATGGATGGATGGATGGGTGGCTGGGTGGATGGCAGGATGGATGGATGTCCGGATGGTTGGCTGGCTGGAGGGATGGATGGATGGATTGCTGGATTGGTGTCTGGATGGATGGATGGCTGGATGGATGGCTGGCTGGAGGGATGGATGGATGGATGGATGGCTGGATGGATGGCTGGATGGATGGATGGCTGGATGGATGGCTGGCTGGAGGGATGGATGGATGGATGGCTGGATGGATGGCTGGATGGATTGTTTGCTGGAGGAATGGTTGGATTAATGAATGGCTGGACGGATGGCTGGATGGATGGAAGTCTGGATGGATGGCTGGCTGGAGGGTTGGTGGATGGATGGCTGAATGGATGGCTAGATCGATGGATGGTTGGATGGCTGGCTGGAGGAATGGAGTCATGGATGGATGGCCGGATGGACGGCTGAATGGAAGGTTGGCTGGATGCATGGCTGGCTGGAGGGATGGATTGATGGATGGATGGCTGGATGGCTGGATGGAGGGATGGCTGGATGGATGGATGGCTAGATTGATGGCTGGCTGGAGGGATGGATGGATGGATGGCTGGATGGATGGCTGGATGGAGGGATGGCTGGATGGTTGGCTGGCTGGAGGGATGGATGGATGGCTGGATTGATGGCTGGATGGCGGGGTGGCTGGATGGATGGCTGGCTGGAGGGATGGATGGATGGATTATTGGCTGGATGGATGGCTGGATGGAGGGATGGCTGTATGGGTGGCTGGCTGGAGGGATGGATGGATGGCTGGATGGACGGCTGGATGGAGGGATGGCTGGCTGGATGGCTGGCTGGAGGGTTTGATGGATGGATGGATGGCTGGATGGATGGCTGGATGGAGGGATGGCTGGATGGATGGCTGGCTGGAGGGATGGATGGATGGATGAACGGCCGAATGGATGGCTGGATGGATGGCTGGCTGGAGGGATGGAAGGATGGATGGAAGGCTGGATGGACGGCTGGATGGATGGCTGGATGTCTGGATGGCTGGCTGGATGGATGGATGGCTGGTTGGCTGGATGGATGGATGGAAGGCTGGATGGATGGATGGATGGACGGATGGATGGAGGGATGGTTGGATGGATGGATGGCTGGATGGATGGCTGGATGGATGGATGGCTGGATGGATGGATGGCTGGATGGATGGCTGGCTGGAGGGATGGATGGATGGATGGATGCATGGATGAATGGCTGGCTGGATGGATGGATGAATGGCTGGATGGATGGCTGGATCGATGGCTGGATGGATGGATGGACGGATGGTTGGATGGCTGGATGGATGGCGGGATGGATGGATGTCTGGATGGATGGCTGGCTGGAGGGATGGATGGATGGATGGCTGGCTGGAGGGATGGATGGATGGATGGCTGGATGGATGGCTGGATAGATGGATGGCTGGATGGCTGGCTGGCTGGAGAGATGGATGGATGGATGGGTGGCTGAATGGATGGCTGGATGGATGGATGTCCGGATGGATGGCTGGCTGGTGGGCTAGATGTTTGGATGGGTGGCTGGATGGATGTCTGGATGGATGGCTGGATGGATGGCTGGCTGGAGGGATGGATGGATGGATGGATGGCTGGATGGATGGCTGGCTGGAGGGTTGGATGGATGGATGGATGGCTGGATGGATGGCTGGATGGATGGCTGGATGGATTGCTGGCTGGAGGAATGGATGGATTAATGAATGGCTGGACGGATGGCTGGATGGATGGAAGGCTGGATGGATGGCTGGCTGGAGGGATGGATGGATGGCTGGCTGAATGGATGGCTAGATTGTTGGATGGCTGGATGGATGGCTGGCAGGAGGAATGGAGTCATGGATGGATGGCCGGATGGACGGCTGGATGGAAGGATGGCTGGATGCATGGCTGGCTGGAGGGATGGATTGATGGATGGTTTTCTGGATGGCTGGCTGGATGGATGGATGGCTCGATGGATGGCTGGCTGGAGGGAGGGATGGATGGATGGATGGATGGCTGGATGGATGGCTGGATGGCTGGATGGAGGGATGGCTGGATGGTTGGCTGGCTGGAGGGATGGATGGATGGCTGGATGGATGGATGGATGGAGGGATGGCTGGATGGATGGTTGGCTGGAGGGATGGATGGATGGATTATTGGCTGGATGGATGGCTGGATGGAGGAATGGATGGATGGATGGATGGATGGCTGGATAGATGGCTGGATGGATGGATGGCTGGATGGATGGATGGCTGGAGTGATGGATGGGTGGATGGTTCGATGGATGGCTGGTTGGCTGGATGGCTGGATGGATGGCTGGCTGTAGGGATTGAAAGATGGATGGATGGCTGGATGGATGGCTAGATGGATGGCTGGATGGACGGATGGATGGATGGATGGCTGGATGGATGGCTGGATGGAAGGATGGATGGATGGATGGATGGCTGGATGGATGGCTGGATGGATGGATGGCTGGATGGATGGCTGGCTGGAGGGATAGATGGATGCATGGCTGGCTGGAGGGATGGCTGGATGGCTGGCTGGATGGATGGCTGGATAGATGGATGGCTGGATCGCTGGCTGGCTGGTGAGATGGATGGATGGATGGGTGGCTGGGTGGATGGCTGGATGGATGGATGTCCGGATGGTTGGCTGGCTGGAGGGATGGATGGATGGCTGGATGGATGGCTGGATGGATGGATGGCTGGATGGACGGCTGGCTGGAGGGATTGATGGATGGATGGATGGCTGGATGGATGGCTGGATGGATGGATGGCTGGTTGGATGGCTGGCTGGAGGGATGGATGGATGGATGGCTGGATGGATGGCTGGATGGATGGCTGGATGGATTGTTTGCTGGAGGGATGGATGGATGGATGGATGAATGGATGGATGGCTGGTTGAATGGCAGGCTGGAGGATGGATGGATGGCTGGATGGCTGGATGGATGGCTGGATGGATGGATGGCTGGATGGATGGCTGGATGGATGACTGGCTGGAGGGATGGATGGATGGATGGATGGCTGGATGGATGGCTGGATGGATGGATGGCTGGATGGATGGCTGGCTGGAGGGATGGATGGATGGATGGATGGCTGGATGGATGCTGGATGGATGGATGCCTGGATGGATGGCTGGCTGGAGGGATGGATGGGTGGATGGATGGCTGGATGGATGGCTGGATGGATGGATGGCTGGATGGATGGCTGGCAGGAGGGATGGATGGATGGATGGCTGGATGGATGGCTGGATGGATGGCTGGCTGGAGCGATGGATGAATGGATGGCTGGATGGATGGATGGCCGAATGGTTGGCTGGCTGGAGGGATGGATGTATGGATGGATGGCTGAATGGATGGCTGGATGGATGGCAGGATGGATGGATGGCTGGATGGATGGCTCGCTGGATGGATGGATTGATGGATGGATGGATTGATGGATGGATGGCTGAATGGATGGCTGGATGGATGGCAGGCTGAAGGGATGAATGGATGGATGGATGGCTGGATGGACGGCTGGATGGATGGATGGCTGGATGGATGGCTGGCTGGAGGGATGGATTGATGGATGGATGGCTGGATGGATAGCTGGATGGATGGCTGGGTGGATGGATGGATGGATGGCTGGATGGATGGCTGGCTGGAGGGTTGGATGGATGGATGGATGGCTGGATGGATGGCTGGATGGATGGCTGGATGGATTGCTGGCTGGAGGAATGGATGGATGAATGAATGGCTGGACGGATGGCAAGATGGATGGAAGGCTGGATGGATGGCTGGCTGGAGGGATGGATGGATGGCTGGCTGAATGGATGGCTAGATTGATGGATGGCTGGATGGATGGCTGGCAGGAGGAATGGAGTCATGGATGGATGGCCGGATGGACGGCTGGATGGAAGGATGGCTGGATGCATGGCTGGCTGGAGGGATGGATTGATGGATGGTTGTCTGGATGGCTCGCGGGATGGATGGATGGCTCGATGGATGGCTGGCTGGAGGGATGGCTGGATGGGTGGCTGGCTGGAGGGATGGATGAATGGCTGGATGGATGGCTGGATGGAGGGATGACTGGCTGGAGTGACGGATGGATGGAGGGATGGATGGATGGCTGGATGGATGGCTGGATGGAGCGATGGCTGGATGGTTGGCTGGCTGGAGGGATGGATGGATGGCTGGATTGATGGCTGGATGGTGCGGTGGCTGGATGGATGGCTGGCTGGAGGGATGGATGGATGGATTATTGGCTGGATGGATGGCTGGATGGAGGGATGGCTGTATGGTTGGCTGGCTGGAGGGATGGATAGATGGCTGGATGGACGGCTGGATGGAGGGATGGCTGGCTGGATGGCTGGCTGGAGGGATGGATGGATGGATGGATGGCTGGATGGATGGCTGGATGGAGGGATGGCTGGATGGATGGCTGGCTGGAGGGATGGATGGATGGATGAATGGCCGAATGGATGGCTGGATGGATGGCTGGCTGGAGGGATGGAAGGTTGGATGGAAGGCTGGATGGACTGCTGGATGGATGGCTGGATGTCTGGATGGCTGGCTGGATGGATGGATGGCTGGTTGGCTGGATGGATGGATGGAAGGCTGGATGGATGGATGGATGGACGGATGGATGGAGGGATGGATGGATGGATGGATGGCTGGATGGATGGCTGGATGGATGGATGGCTGGATGGATGGATGGATGCATGGATGCATGGATATATGGCTGGCTGGATGGATGGCTGGATGGATGGCTGGATGGATGGCTGGATGGATGGATGGACGGATGGATGGATGGCTGGATGGATGGCGGGATGGATGGATGGCTGGATGGATGGCTGGCTGGAGGGATGGATGGATGGATGGCTGGATGGATGGCTGGATTGATGGATGGCTGGATGGCTGGCTGGCTGGAGAGATGGATGGATGGATGGGTGGCTGAATGGATGGCTGAATGGATGGATGTCCGGAGGGATGGCTGGCTGGAGGGATAGATGGTTGGATGGATGGCTGGATGGATGTCTGAATGGATGGATGGCTGGATGCATGGCTGGCTGGAGGGATGGATTGATGGATGGATGGCTGGATGGCTGGCTGCATGGATGGATGGCTCGATGGACGGTTGGCCTGAGGGATGGATGGATGGCTGGATGGATGGCTGGATGGAAGGATGGCTGGATGCATGGCTGGCTGGAGGGATGGATTGATGGATGGATGGCTGGATGGCTGGCTGCATGGATGGATGGCTCGATGGACGGTTGGCCTGAGGGATGGATGGATGGCTGGATGGATGGCTGGATGGAGGGATGGCTGGATGGTTGGCTGGCTGGAGGGATGGATGGATGGCTGGATTGATGGCTGGATGGTGCGGTGGCTGGATGGATGGCTGGCTGGAGGGATGGATGGATGGATTATTGGCTGGATGGATGGCTGGATGGAGGGATGGCTGTATGGTTGGCTGGCTGGAGGGATGGATGGATGGCTGGATGGACGGCTGGATGGAGGGATGGCTGGCTGGATGGCTGGCTGGAGGGATGGATGTATGGATGGACGGCTGGATGGATGGCTGGATGGAGGGATGGCTGGATGGATGGCTGGCTGGAGGGATGGATGGATGGATGAATCGCCGAATGGATGGCTGGATGGATGGCTGGCTGGAGGGATGGAAGGATGGATGGAAGGCTGGATGGACGGCCGGATGGATGGCTGGATGTCTGGATGGCTGGCTGGATGGATGGATGGCTGGTTGGCTGGATGGATGGATGGATGGATGGACGGATGGATGGAGGGATGGATGGATGGATGGATGGCTGGATGGATGGCTGGATGGATGGATGGCTGGATGGATGGATGGATGGATGGATGCATGGATATATGGCTGGCTGGATGGATGGATGGATGGCTGGATGGATGGCTGGATGGATGGCTGGATGGATGGATGGACGGATGGATGGATGGCTGGATGGATGGCGGGATGGATGGATGGCTGGATGGATGGCTGGCTGGAGGGATGGAAGGATGGATGGCTGGCTGGAGGGATGGATGGATGGATGGCTGGATGGATGGCTGGATAGTTGAATGGCTGGATGGCTGGCTGGCTGGAGAGATGGATGGATGGATGGGTGGATGAATGGATGGCTGAATGGATGGATGTCCGGAGGGATGGCTGGCTGGAGGGATAGATGGTTGGATGGATGGCTGGATGGATGTCTGAATGGATGGATGGCTGGATGGATGGCTGGCTGGAGGGATGGATGGATGGATGGATGGCTGGATGGATGGCTGGCTGGAGGGATGGATGGATGGATGGATGGCTGGATGGCTGGCTGGATGGATGGCTGGATGGATTGCTGGCTGGAGGAATGGATGGATTAATGAATGGCTGGACGGATGGCTGGATGGATGGAAGGCTGGATGGATGGCTGGCTGGAGGGATGGATGGATGGCTGGCTGAATGGATGGCTAGATCGATGGATGGCTGGATGGATGGCTGGCTGGAGGAATGCAGTCATGGATGGATGGCCGGATGGACGGCTGGATGGCAGGATGGCTGGATGCATGGCTGGCTGGAGGGATGGATTGATGGATGGTTGTCTGGATGGCTGGCTGGATGGATGGATGGCTCGATGGATGGCTGGCTTGAGGGATGGATGGATGGATGGATGGATGGCTGGATGGATGGCTGGATGGAGGGATGGCTGGATGGTTGGCTGGCTGGAGGGATGGATGGATGGCTGGATGGATGGCTGGATGGAGGGATGGCTGGATGGATGGCTGGCTGGAGGGATGGATGGATGGATTATTGGCTGGATGGATGGCTGGATGGAGGGATGGCTGGACGGGTGGCTGGCTGGAGGGATGGATGGATGGCTGGATGGATGGCTGGATGGAGGGATGACTGGCTGGAGTGACGGATGGATGGATGGCTGGATGGATGGCTGTATGGAGCGATGGCTGGATGTAAGGCTGGCTGGATGGATGGATGGCTGGATGGATGGATGGATGGACGGATGGATGGAGGGATGGCTGGATGGATATCTGGCTGGAGGGATGGATGGAATGCTGGATGGCTGGATGGATGGCTGGATGGAGGAATGGTTGGATGGATGGATTGCTGGAGGGATTGATGGCTGGATGGATGGCTGGATGGATGGCTGGATGGATGGACGGTTGGATGGGCGATTGGCTGGAGGGATGGATGGATGGAAGACTGGATGGATGGCTGCCTGGAGGGATGGATGGATGGATGGATGGATGGCTGGATGGATGGCTGGTTGGATGGATGGCTGGATGGATGGATGGCTGGAGTGATGGATGGGTGGATGGTTCGATGGATGGCTGGTTGGATGGATGGCTGGATGGATGGCTGGCTGGAGGGATTGAAGGTTGGATGGATGGCTGGATGGATGGCTGGATGGATGGCTGGATGTACGGATGGATGGATGGATGGCTGGATGGTTGGCTGGATGGATGGATGGATGGATGGATGGCTGGCTGGAGGGATAGATGGATGGATGGCTGGCTGGAGGGATGGCTGGATGGATGGCTGGATGGATGGCTGGATAGATGGATGGCTGGATGGCTGGCTGGCTGGAGGAATGGAGTCATGGATGGATGGCCGGATGGACGGCTGGAAGGAAGGATGGCTGGATGCATGGCTGGCTGGAGGGATGGATTGATGGATGGATGGCTGGATGGCTGGCTGCATGGATGGATGGCTCGATGGACGGTTGGCTGGAGGGATGGATGGATGGCTGGATGGATGGCTGGATGGAGCGATGGCTGGATGGTTGGCTGGCTGGAGGGATGGATGGATGGCTGGATTGATGGCTGGATGGTGCGGTGGCTGGATGGATGGCTGGCTGGAGGGATGGATGGATGGATTATTGGCTGGATGGATGGCTGGATGGAGGGATGGCTGTATGGTTGGCTGGCTGGAGGGATGGATAGATGGCTGGATGGACGGCTGGATGGAGGGATGGCTGGCTGGATGGCTGGCTGGAGGGATGGATGGATGGATGGATGGCTGGATGGATGGCTGGATGGAGGGATGGCTGGATGGATGGCTGGCTGGAGGGATGGATGGATGGATGAATGGCCGAATGGATGGCTGGATGGATGGCTGGGTGGAGGGATGGAAGGTTGGATGGAAGGCTGGATGGACGGCTGGATGGATGGCTGGATGTCTGGATGGCTGGCTGGATGGATGGATGGCTGGTTGGCTGGATGGATGGATGGAAGGCTGGATGGATGGATGGATGGACGGATGGATGGAGGGATGGATGGATGGATGGATGGCTGGATGGATGGCTGGATGGATGGATGGCTGGATGGATGGATGGATGGATGGATGCATGGATATATGGCTGGCTGGATGGATGGCTGGATGGATGGCTGGATGGATGGCTGGATGGATGGATGGACGGATGGATTGATGGCTGGATGGATGGCGGGATGGATGGATGGCTGGATGGATGGCTGGCTGGAGGGATGGATGGATGGATGGCTGGATGGATGGCTGGATTGATGGATGGCTGGATGGCTGGCTGGCTGGAGAGATGGATGGATGGATGGGTGGCTGAATGGATGGCTGAATGGATGGATGTCCGGAGGGATGGCTGGCTGGAGGGATAGATGGTTGGATGGATGGCTGGATGGATGTCTGAATGGATGGATGGCTGGATGGATGGCTGGCTGGAGGGATGGATGGATGGCTGGATGGATGGCTGGCTGGAGGGATGGATGGATGGCTGGATGGATGGCTGGATGGATGGCTGGATGGATTGCTGGCTGGAGGAATGGATGGATTAATGAATGGCTGGACGGATGGCTGGATGGATGGAAGGCTGGATGGATGGCTGGCTGGAGGGATGGATGGATGGCTGGCTGAATGGATGGCTAGATCGATGGATGGCTGGATGGATGGCTGGCTGGAGGAATGGAGTCATGGATGGATGGCCGGATGGACGGCTGGATGGAAGGATGGCTGGATGCATGGCTGGCTGGAGGGATGGATTGATAGATGGTTGTCTGGATGGCTGGCTGGATGGATGGATGGCTCGATGGATGGCTGGCTTGAGGGATGGATGGATGGATGGATGGCTGGATGGATGGCTGGATGGAGGGATGGCTGGATGGTTGGCTGGCTGGAGGGATGGATGGATGGCTGGATTGATGGCTGGATGGAGGGATGGCTGGATGGATGGCTGGCTGGAGGGATGGATGGATGGATTATTGGCTGGATGGATGGCTGGATGGAGGGATGGCTGGATGGGTGGCTGGCTGGAGGGATGGATGGATGGCTGGATGGATGGCTGGATGGAGGGATGACTGGCTGGAGTGACGGATGGATGGATGGCTGGATGGATGGCTGTATGGAGGGATGGCTGGATGGAAGGCTGGCTGGATGGATGGATGGCTGGATGGATGGATGGATGGACGGATGGATGGAGGGATGGCTGGATGGATATCTGGCTGGAGGGATGGATGGAATGCTGGATGGCTGGATGGATGGCTGGATGGAGGAATGGTTGGATGGATGGATTGCTGGAGGGATGGATGGCTGGATGGATGGCTGGATGGATGGACGGCTTGATGGGCGATTGGCTGGAGGGATGGATGGATGGAAGACTGGATGGATGGCTGGCTGGAGGGATGGATGGATGGATGGATGGATGGCTGGATGGATGGCTGGTTGGATGGATGGCTGGATGGATGGATGGCTGGAGTGATGGATGGGTGGATGGTTCGATGGATGGCTGGTTGGATGGATGGCTGGATGGATGGCTGGCTGGAGGGATTGCAGGTTGGATGGATAGCTGGATGGATGGCTGGATGGATGGCTGGATGGACGGATGGATGGATGGATGGCTGGATGGTTGGCTGGATGGATGGATGGATGGATGGCAGGCTGGAGGGATAGATGGATGGATGGCTGGCTGGAGGGATGGCTGGATGGATGGCTGGATGGATAGCTGGATAGATGGATGGCTGGATGGCTGGCTGGCTGGAGAGATGGATGGATGGATGGGTGGCTGGGTGGATGGCAGGATGGATGGATGTCCGGATGGTTGGCTGGCTGGAGGGATGGATGGATGGATTGCTGGATTGGTGTCTGGATGGATGGATGGCTGGATGGATGGCTGGCTGGAGGGATGGATGGATGGATGGATGGCTGGATGGATGGCTGGATGGATGGATGGCTGGATGGATGGCTGGCTGGAGGGATGGATGGATGGATGGCTGGATGGATGGCTGGATGGATTGTTTGCTGGAGGAATGGTTGGATTAATGAATGGCTGGACGGATGGCTGGATGGATGGAAGTCTGGATGGATGGCTGGCTGGAGGGTTGGTGGATGGATGGCTGAATGGATGGCTAGATCGATGGATGGTTGGATGGCTGGCTGGAGGAATGGAGTCATGGATGGATGGCCGGATGGACGGCTGAATGGAAGGTTGGCTGGATGCATGGCTGGCTGGAGGGATGGATTGATGGATGGATGGCTGGATGGCTGGATGGAGGGATGGCTGGATGGATGGATGGCTAGATTGATGGCTGGCTGGAGGGATGGATGGATGGATGGCTGGATGGATGGCTGGATGGAGGGATGGCTGGATGGTTGGCTGGCTGGAGGGATGGATGGATGGCTGGATTGATGGCTGGATGGCGGGGTGGCTGGATGGATGGCTGGCTGGAGGGATGGATGGATGGATTATTGGCTGGATGGATGGCTGGATGGAGGGATGGCTGTATGGGTGGCTGGCTGGAGGGATGGATGGATGGCTGGATGGACGGCTGGATGGAGGGATGGCTGGCTGGATGGCTGGCTGGAGGGTTTGATGGATGGATGGATGGCTGGATGGATGGCTGGATGGAGGGATGGCTGGATGGATGGCTGGCTGGAGGGATGGATGGATGGATGAACGGCCGAATGGATGGCTGGATGGATGGCTGGCTGGAGGGATGGAAGGATGGATGGAAGGCTGGATGGACGGCTGGATGGATGGCTGGATGTCTGGATGGCTGGCTGGATGGATGGATGGCTGGTTGGCTGGATGGATGGATGGAAGGCTGGATGGATGGATGGATGGACGGATGGATGGAGGGATGGTTGGATGGATGGATGGCTGGATGGATGGCTGGATGGATGGATGGCTGGATGGATGGATGGCTGGATGGATGGCTGGCTGGAGGGATGGATGGATGGATGGATGCATGGATGAATGGCTGGCTGGATGGATGGATGAATGGCTGGATGGATGGCTGGATCGATGGCTGGATGGATGGATGGACGGATGGTTGGATGGCTGGATGGATGGCGGGATGGATGGATGTCTGGATGGATGGCTGGCTGGAGGGATGGATGGATGGATGGCTGGCTGGAGGGATGGATGGATGGATGGCTGGATGGATGGCTGGATAGATGGATGGCTGGATGGCTGGCTGGCTGGAGAGATGGATGGATGGATGGGTGGCTGAATGGATGGCTGGATGGATGGATGTCCGGATGGATGGCTGGCTGGTGGGCTAGATGTTTGGATGGGTGGCTGGATGGATGTCTGGATGGATGGCTGGATGGATGGCTGGCTGGAGGGATGGATGGATGGATGGATGGCTGGATGGATGGCTGGCTGGAGGGTTGGATGGATGGATGGATGGCTGGATGGATGGCTGGATGGATGGCTGGATGGATTGCTGGCTGGAGGAATGGATGGATTAATGAATGGCTGGACGGATGGCTGGATGGATGGAAGGCTGGATGGATGGCTGGCTGGAGGGATGGATGGATGGCTGGCTGAATGGATGGCTAGATTGTTGGATGGCTGGATGGATGGCTGGCAGGAGGAATGGAGTCATGGATGGATGGCCGGATGGACGGCTGGATGGAAGGATGGCTGGATGCATGGCTGGCTGGAGGGATGGATTGATGGATGGTTTTCTGGATGGCTGGCTGGATGGATGGATGGCTCGATGGATGGCTGGCTGGAGGGAGGGATGGATGGATGGATGGATGGCTGGATGGATGGCTGGATGGCTGGATGGAGGGATGGCTGGATGGTTGGCTGGCTGGAGGGATGGATGGATGGCTGGATGGATGGATGGATGGAGGGATGGCTGGATGGATGGTTGGCTGGAGGGATGGATGGATGGATTATTGGCTGGATGGATGGCTGGATGGAGGAATGGATGGATGGATGGATGGATGGCTGGATAGATGGCTGGATGGATGGATGGCTGGATGGATGGATGGCTGGAGTGATGGATGGGTGGATGGTTCGATGGATGGCTGGTTGGCTGGATGGCTGGATGGATGGCTGGCTGTAGGGATTGAAAGATGGATGGATGGCTGGATGGATGGCTGGATGGATGGATGGCTGGATGGATGGCTGGCTGGAGGGATAGATGGATGCATGGCTGGCTGGAGGGATGGCTGGATGGCTGGCTGGATGGATGGCTGGATAGATGGATGGCTGGATCGCTGGCTGGCTGGTGAGATGGATGGATGGATGGGTGGCTGGGTGGATGGCTGGATGGATGGATGTCCGGATGGTTGGCTGGCTGGAGGGATGGATGGATGGCTGGATGGATGGCTGGATGGATGGATGGCTGGATGGACGGCTGGCTGGAGGGATTGATGGATGGATGGATGGCTGGATGGATGGCTGGATGGATGGATGGCTGGTTGGATGGCTGGCTGGAGGGATGGATGGATGGATGGCTGGATGGATGGCTGGATGGATGGCTGGATGGATTGTTTGCTGGAGGGATGGATGGATGGATGGATGAATGGATGGATGGCTGGTTGAATGGCAGGCTGGAGGATGGATGGATGGCTGGATGGCTGGATGGATGGCTGGATGGATGGATGGCTGGATGGATGGCTGGATGGATGACTGGCTGGAGGGATGGATGGATGGATGGATGGCTGGATGGATGGCTGGATGGATGGATGGCTGGATGGATGGCTGGCTGGAGGGATGGATGGATGGATGGATGGCTGGATGGATGCTGGATGGATGGATGCCTGGATGGATGGCTGGCTGGAGGGATGGATGGGTGGATGGATGGCTGGATGGATGGCTGGATGGATGGATGGCTGGATGGATGGCTGGCAGGAGGGATGGATGGATGGATGGCTGGATGGATGGCTGGATGGATGGCTGGCTGGAGCGATGGATGAATGGATGGCTGGATGGATGGATGGCCGAATGGTTGGCTGGCTGGAGGGATGGATGTATGGATGGATGGCTGAATGGATGGCTGGATGGATGGCAGGATGGATGGATGGCTGGATGGATGGCTCGCTGGATGGATGGATTGATGGATGGATGGATTGATGGATGGATGGCTGAATGGATGGCTGGATGGATGGCAGGCTGAAGGGATGAATGGATGGATGGATGGCTGGATGGACGGCTGGATGGATGGATGGCTGGATGGATGGCTGGCTGGAGGGATGGATTGATGGATGGATGGCTGGATGGATAGCTGGATGGATGGCTGGGTGGATGGATGGATGGATGGCTGGATGGATGGCTGGCTGGAGGGTTGGATGGATGGATGGATGGCTGGATGGATGGCTGGATGGATGGCTGGATGGATTGCTGGCTGGAGGAATGGATGGATGAATGAATGGCTGGACGGATGGCAAGATGGATGGAAGGCTGGATGGATGGCTGGCTGGAGGGATGGATGGATGGCTGGCTGAATGGATGGCTAGATTGATGGATGGCTGGATGGATGGCTGGCAGGAGGAATGGAGTCATGGATGGATGGCCGGATGGACGGCTGGATGGAAGGATGGCTGGATGCATGGCTGGCTGGAGGGATGGATTGATGGATGGTTGTCTGGATGGCTCGCGGGATGGATGGATGGCTCGATGGATGGCTGGCTGGAGGGATGGCTGGATGGGTGGCTGGCTGGAGGGATGGATGAATGGCTGGATGGATGGCTGGATGGAGGGATGACTGGCTGGAGTGACGGATGGATGGAGGGATGGATGGATGGCTGGATGGATGGCTGGATGGAGCGATGGCTGGATGGTTGGCTGGCTGGAGGGATGGATGGATGGCTGGATTGATGGCTGGATGGTGCGGTGGCTGGATGGATGGCTGGCTGGAGGGATGGATGGATGGATTATTGGCTGGATGGATGGCTGGATGGAGGGATGGCTGTATGGTTGGCTGGCTGGAGGGATGGATAGATGGCTGGATGGACGGCTGGATGGAGGGATGGCTGGCTGGATGGCTGGCTGGAGGGATGGATGGATGGATGGATGGCTGGATGGATGGCTGGATGGAGGGATGGCTGGATGGATGGCTGGCTGGAGGGATGGATGGATGGATGAATGGCCGAATGGATGGCTGGATGGATGGCTGGCTGGAGGGATGGAAGGTTGGATGGAAGGCTGGATGGACTGCTGGATGGATGGCTGGATGTCTGGATGGCTGGCTGGATGGATGGATGGCTGGTTGGCTGGATGGATGGATGGAAGGCTGGATGGATGGATGGATGGACGGATGGATGGAGGGATGGATGGATGGATGGATGGCTGGATGGATGGCTGGATGGATGGATGGCTGGATGGATGGATGGATGCATGGATGCATGGATATATGGCTGGCTGGATGGATGGCTGGATGGATGGCTGGATGGATGGCTGGATGGATGGATGGACGGATGGATGGATGGCTGGATGGATGGCGGGATGGATGGATGGCTGGATGGATGGCTGGCTGGAGGGATGGATGGATGGATGGCTGGATGGATGGCTGGATTGATGGATGGCTGGATGGCTGGCTGGCTGGAGAGATGGATGGATGGATGGGTGGCTGAATGGATGGCTGAATGGATGGATGTCCGGAGGGATGGCTGGCTGGAGGGATAGATGGTTGGATGGATGGCTGGATGGATGTCTGAATGGATGGATGGCTGGATGGATGGCTGGCTGGAGGGATGGATGGATGGCTGGATGGATGGCTGGCTGGAGGGATGGATAGATGGCTGGATGGATGGCTGGATGGATGGCTGGATGGATTGCTGGCTGGAGGAATGGATGGATTAATGAATGGCTGGACGGATGGCTGGATGGATGGAAGGCTGGATGGATGGCTGGCTGGAGGGATGGATGGATGGCTGGCTGAATGGATGGCTAGATCGATGGATGGCTGGATGGATGGCTGGCTGGAGGAATGGAGTCATGGATGGATGGCCGGATGGACGGCTGGATGGAAGGATGGCTGGATGCATGGCTGGCTGGAGGGATGGATTGATAGATGGTTGTCTGGATGGCTGGCTGGATGGATGGATGGCTCGATGGATGGCTGGCTTGAGGGATGGATGGATGGATGGATGGCTGGATGGATGGCTGGATGGAGGGATGGCTGGATGGTTGGCTGGCTGGAGGGATGGATGGATGGCTGGATGGATGGCTGGATGGAGGGATGGCTGGATGGATGGCTGGCTGGAGGGATGGATGGATGGATTATTGGCTGGATGGATGGCTGGATGGAGGGATGGCTGGATGGGTGGCTGGCTGGAGGGATGGATGGATGGCTGGATGGATGGCTGGATGGAGGGATGACTGGCTGGAGTGACGGATGGATGGATGGCTGGATGGATGGCTGTATGGAGGGATGGCTGGATGGAAGGCTGGCTGGATGGATGGATGGCTGGATGGATGGATGGATGGACGGATGGATGGAGGGATGGCTGGATGGATATCTGGCTGGAGGGATGGATGGAATGCTGGATGGCTGGATGGATGGCTGGATGGAGGAATGGTTGGATGGATGGATTGCTGGAGGGATGGATGGCTGGATGGATGGCTGGATGGATGGCTGGATGGATGGACGGCTTGATGGGCGATTGGCTGGAGGGATGGATGGATGGAAGACTGGATGGATGGCTGGCTGGAGGGATGGATGGATGGATGGATGGATGGCTGGATGGATGGCTGGTTGGATGGATGGCTGGATGGATGGATGGCTGGAGTGATGGATGGGTGGATGGTTCGATGGATGGCTGGTTGGATGGATGGCTGGATGGATGGCTGGCTGGAGGGATTGCAGGTTGGATGGATAGCTGGATGGATGGCTGGATGGATGGCTGGATGGACGGATGGATGGATGGATGGCTGGATGGTTGGCTGGATGGATGGATGGATGGATGGCTGGCTGGAGGGATAGATGGATGGATGGCTGGCTGGAGGGATGGCTGGATGGATGGCTGGATGGATAGCTGGATAGATGGATGGCTGGATGGCTGGCTGGCTGGAGAGATGGATGGATGGATGGGTGGCTGGGTGGATGGCAGGATGGATGGATGTCCGGATGGTTGGCTGGCTGGAGGGATGGATGGATGGATTGCTGGATTGGTGTCTGGATGGATGGATGGCTGGATGGATGGCTGGCTGGAGGGATGGATGGATGGATGGATGGCTGGATGGATGGCTGGATGGATGGATGGCTGGATGGATGGCTGGCTGGAGGGATGGATGGATGGATGGCTGGATGGATGGCTGGATGGATTGTTTGCTGGAGGAATGGTTGGATTAATGAATGGCTGGACGGATGGCTGGATGGATGGAAGTCTGGATGGATGGCTGGCTGGAGGGTTGGTGGATGGATGGCTGAATGGATGGCTAGATCGATGGATGGTTGGATGGCTGGCTGGAGGAATGGAGTCATGGATGGATGGCCGGATGGACGGCTGAATGGAAGGTTGGCTGGATGCATGGCTGGCTGGAGGGATGGATTGATGGATGGATGGCTGGATGGCTGGCTGGATGGATGGATGGCTAGATTGATGGCTGGCTGGAGGGATGGATGGATGGATGGCTGGATGGATGGCTGGATGGAGGGATGGCTGGATGGTTGGCTGGCTGGAGGGATGGATGGATGGCTGGATTGATGGCTGGATGGCGGGGTGGCTGGATGGATGGCTGGCTGGAGGGATGGATGGATGGATTATTGGCTGGATGGATGGCTGGATGGAGGGATGGCTGTATGGGTGGCTGGCTGGAGGGATGGATGGATGGCTGGATGGACGGCTGGATGGAGGGATGGCTGGCTGGATGGCTGGCTGGAGGGTTTGATGGATGGATGGATGGCTGGATGGATGGCTGGATGGAGGGATGGCTGGATGGATGGCTGGCTGGAGGGATGGATGGATGGATGAACGGCCGAATGGATGGCTGGATGGATGGCTGGCTGGAGGGATGGAAGGATGGATGGAAGGCTGGATGGACGGCTGGATGGATGGCTGGATGTCTGGATGGCTGGCTGGATGGATGGATGGCTGGTTGGCTGGATGGATGGATGGAAGGCTGGATGGATGGATGGATGGACGGATGGATGGAGGGATGGTTGGATGGATGGATGGCTGGATGGATGGCTGGATGGATGGATGGCTGGATGGATGGATGGCTGGATGGATGGCTGGCTGGAGGGATGGATGGATGGATGGATGCATGGATGAATGGCTGGCTGGATGGATGGATGAATGGCTGGATGGATGGCTGGATCGATGGCTGGATGGATGGATGGACGGATGGTTGGATGGCTGGATGGATGGCGGGATGGATGGATGTCTGGATGGATGGCTGGCTGGAGGGATGGATGGATGGATGGCTGGCTGGAGGGATGGATGGATGGATGGCTGGATGGATGGCTGGATAGATGGATGGCTGGATGGCTGGCTGGCTGGATGGATGGCTGGATGGATGGCTGGATGGATTGCTGGCTGGAGGAATGGATGGATTAATGAATGGCTGGACGGATGGCTGGATGGATGGAAGGCTGGATGGATGGCTGGCTGGAGGGATGGATGGATGGCTGGCTGAATGGATGGCTAGATTGTTGGATGGCTGGATGGATGGCTGGCAGGAGGAATGGAGTCATGGATGGATGGCCGGATGGACGGCTGGATGGAAGGATGGCTGGATGCATGGCTGGCTGGAGGGATGGATTGATGGATGGTTTTCTGGATGGCTGGCTGGATGGATGGATGGCTCGATGAATGGCTGGCTGGAGGGAGGGATGGATGGATGGATGGATGGCTGGATGGATGGCTGGATGGCTGGATGGAGGGATGGCTGGATGGTTGGCTGGCTGGAGGGATGGGTGGATGGCTGGATGGATGGATGGATGGACGGATGGCTGGATGGATGGTTGGCTGGAGGGATGGATGGATGGATTATTGGCTGGATGGATGGCTGGATGGAGGAATGGATGGATGGATGGATGGATGGCTGGATAGATGGCTGGATGGATGGATGGCTGGATGGATGGATGGCTGGAGTGATGGATGGGTGGATGGTTCGATGGATGGCTGGTTGGCTGGATGGCTGGATGGATGGCTGGCTGTAGGGATTGAAAGATGGATGGATGGCTGGATGGATGGCTAGATGGATGGCTGGATGGACGGATGGATGGATGGATGGCTGGATGGATGGCTGGATGGAAGGATGGATGGATGGATGGATGGCTGGATGGATGGCTGGATGGATGGATGGCTGGATGGATGGCTGGCTGGAGGGATAGATGGATGCATGGCTGGCTGGAGGGATGGCTGGATGGCTGGCTGGATGGATGGCTGGATAGATGGATGGCTGGATCGCTGGCTGGCTGGTGAGATGGATGGATGGATGGGTGGCTGGGTGGATGGCTGGATGGATGGATGTCCGGATGGTTGGCTGGCTGGAGGGATGGATGGATGGCTGGATGGATGGCTGGATGGATGGATGGCTGGATGGACGGCTGGCTGGAGGGATTGATGGATGGATGGATGGCTGGATGGATGGCTGGATGGATGGATGGCTGGTTGGATGGCTGGCTGGAGGGATGGATGGATGGATGGCTGGATGGATGGCTGGATGGATGGCTGGATGGATTGTTTGCTGGAGGGATGGATGGATGGATGGATGAATGGATGGATGGCTGGTTGAATGGCAGGCTGGAGGATGGATGGATGGCTGGATGGCTGGATGGATGGCTGGATGGATGGATGGCTGGATGGATGGCTGGATGGATGACTGGCTGGAGGGATGGATGGATGGATGGATGGCTGGATGGATGGCTGGATGGATGGATGGCTGGATGGATGGCTGGCTGGAGGGATGGATGGATGGATGGATGGCTGGATGTATGCTGGATGGATGGATGCCTGGATGGATGGCTGGCTGGAGGGATGGATGGGTGGATGGATGGCTGGATGGATGGCTGGATGGATGGATGGCTGGATGGATGGCTGGCAGGAGGGATGGATGGATGGATGGATGGCTGGATGGCTGGCTGGATGGATGGCTGGATGGATTGCTGGCTGGAGGAATGGATGGATTAATGAATGGCTGGACGGATGGCTGGATGGATGGAAGGCTGGAGGAATGGAGTCATGGATGGATGGCTGGCTCGAGGGATGGATGGATGGCTGGCTGAATGGATGGCTAGATCGATGAATGGCTGGATGGATGGCTGGCTGGAGGAATGGAGTCATGGATGGATGGCCGGATGGACGGCTGGATGGAAGGATGGCTGGATGCATGGCTGGCTGGAGGGATGGATTGATGGATGGTTGTCTGGATGGCTGGCTGGATGGATGGATGGCTCGATGGATGGCTGGCTTGAGGGATGGATGGATGGATGGATGGATGGCTGGATGGATGGCTGGATGGAGGGATGGCTGGATGGTTGGCTGGCTGGAGGGATGGATGGATGGCTGGATGGATGGCTGGATGGAGGGATGGCTGGATGGATGGCTGGCTGGAGGGATGGATGGATGGATTATTGGCTGGATGGATGGCTGGATGGAGGGATGGCTGGATGGGTGGCTGGCTGGAGGGATGGATGGATGGCTGGATGGATGGCTGGATGGAGGGATGACTGGCTGGAGTGACGGATGGATGGATGGCTGGATGGATGGCTGTATGGAGCGATGGCTGGATGTAAGGCTGGCTGGATGGATGGATGGCTGGATGGATGGATGGATGGACGGATGGATGGAGGGATGGCTGGATGGATATCTGGCTGGAGGGATGGATGGAATGCTGGATGGCTGGATGGATGGCTGGATGGAGGAATGGTTGGATGGATGGATTGCTGGAGGGATGGATGGCTGGATGGATGGCTGGATGGATGGCTGGATGGATGGACGGCTGGATGGGCGATTGGCTGGAGGGATGGATGGATGGAAGACTGGATGGATGGCTGCCTGGAGGGATGGATGGATGGATGGATGGATGGCTGGATGGATGGCTGGTTGGATGGATGGCTGGATGGATGGATGGCTGGAGTGATGGATGGGTGGATGGTTCGATGGATGGCTGGTTGGATGGATGGTTGGATGGATGGCTAGATGGAGGGATTGAAGGTTGGATGGATGGCTGGATGGATGGCTGGATGGATGGCTGGATGTACGGATGGATGGATGGATGGCTGGATGGTTGGCTGGATGGATGGATGGATGGATGGATGGCTGGCTGGAGGGATAGATGGATGGATGGCTGGCTGGAGGGATGGCTGGATGGATGGCTGGATGGATGGCTGGATAGATGGATGGCTGGATGGCTGGCTGGCTGGAGGAATGGAGTCATGGATGGATGGCCGGATGGACGGCTGGAAGGAAGGATGGCTGGATGCATGGCTGGCTGGAGGGATGGATTGATGGATGGATGGCTGGATGGCTGGCTGCATGGATGGATGGCTCGATGGACGGTTGGCTGGAAGGATGGATGGATGGCTGGATGGATGGCTGGATGGAGCGATGGGTGGATGGTTGGCTGGCTGGAGGGATGGATGGATGGCTGGATTGATGGCTGGATGGTGCGGTGGCTGGATGGATGGCTGGCTGGAAGGATGGATGGATGGATTATTGGCTGGATGGATGGCTGGATGGAGGGATGGCTGTATGGTTGGCTGGCTGGAGGGATGGATGGATGGCTGGATGGACGGCTGGATGGAGGGATGGCTGGCTGGATGGCTGGCTGGAGGGATGGATGGATGGACGGATGGCTGGATGGATGGCTGGATGGAGGGATGGCTGGATGGATGGCTGGCTGGAGGGATGGATGGATGGATGAATGGCCGAATGGATGGCTGGATGGATGGCTGGCTGGAGGGATGGAAGGTTGGATGGATGGCTGGATGGATGGCTGGATGGATTGTTTGCTGGAGGAATGGATGGATTAATGAATGGCTGGACGGATGGCTGGATGGATGGAAGGCTGGATGGATGGCTGGCTAGAGGGATGGATGGATGGATGGCAGAATGGATGGCTAGATCGAAGGATGGTTGGATGGATGGCTGGCTGGAGGAATGGAGTCATGGATGGATGGCCGGATGGACGGCTGGATGGAAGGATGGCTGGATGCATGGCTGGCTGGAGGGATGGATTGATGGATGGATGGCTGGATGGCTGGCTGCATGGATGGATGGCTCGATGGACGGTTGGCCTGAGGGATGGATGGATGGCTGGATGGATGGCTGGATGGAGGGATGGCTGGATGGTTGGCTGGCTGGAGGGATGGATGGATGGCTGGATTGATGGCTGGATGGTGCGGTGGCTGGATGGATGGCTGGCTGGAGGGATGGATGGATGGATTATTGGCTGGATGGATGGCTGGATGGAGGGATGGCTGTATGGTTGGCTGGCTGGAGGGATGGATGGATGGCTGGATGGACGGCTGGATGGAGGGATGGCTGGCTGGATGGCTGGCTGGAGGGATGGATGTATGGATGGACGGCTGGATGGATGGCTGGATGGAGGGATGGCTGGATGGATGGCTGGCTGGAGGGATGGATGGATGGATGAATCGCCGAATGGATGGCTGGATGGATGGCTGGCTGGAGGGATGGAAGGATGGATGGAAGGCTGGATGGACGGCCGGATGGATGGCTGGATGTCTGGATGGCTGGCTGGATGGATGGATGGCTGGTTGGCTGGATGGATGGATGGATGGATGGACGGATGGATGGAGGGATGGATGGATGGATGGATGGCTGGATGGATGGCTGGATGGATGGATGGCTGGATGGATGGATGGATGGATGGATGCATGGATATATGGCTGGCTGGATGGATGGATGGATGGCTGGATGGATGGCTGGATGGATGGCTGGATGGATGGATGGACGGATGGATGGATGGCTGGATGGATGGCGGGATGGATGGATGGCTGGATGGATGGCTGGCTGGAGGGATGGAAGGATGGATGGCTGGCTGGAGGGATGGATGGATGGATGGCTGGATGGATGGCTGGATAGTTGAATGGCTGGATGGCTGGCTGGCTGGAGAGATGGATGGATGGATGGGTGGATGAATGGATGGCTGAATGGATGGATGTCCGGAGGGATGGCTGGCTGGAGGGATAGATGGTTGGATGGATGGCTGGATGGATGTCTGAATGGATGGATGGCTGGATGGATGGCTGGCTGGAGGGATGGATGGATGGATGGATGGCTGGATGGATGGCTGGCTGGAGGGATGGATGGATGGATGGATGGCTGGATGGCTGGCTGGATGGATGGCTGGATGGATTGCTGGCTGGAGGAATGGATGGATTAATGAATGGCTGGACGGATGGCTGGATGGATGGAAGGCTGGATGGATGGCTGGCTGGAGGGATGGATGGATGGCTGGCTGAATGGATGGCTAGATCGATGGATGGCTGGATGGATGGCTGGCTGGAGGAATGCAGTCATGGATGGATGGCCGGATGGACGGCTGGATGGCAGGATGGCTGGATGCATGGCTGGCTGGAGGGATGGATTGATGGATGGTTGTCTGGATGGCTGGCTGGATGGATGGATGGCTCGATGGATGGCTGGCTTGAGGGATGGATGGATGGATGGATGGATGGCTGGATGGATGGCTGGATGGAGGGATGGCTGGATGGTTGGCTGGCTGGAGGGATGGATGGATGGCTGGATGGATGGCTGGATGGAGGGATGGCTGGATGGATGGCTGGCTGGAGGGATGGATGGATGGATTATTGGCTGGATGGATGGCTGGATGGAGGGATGGCTGGACGGGTGGCTGGCTGGAGGGATGGATGGATGGCTGGATGGATGGCTGGATGGAGGGATGACTGGCTGGAGTGACGGATGGATGGATGGCTGGATGGATGGCTGTATGGAGCGATGGCTGGATGTAAGGCTGGCTGGATGGATGGATGGCTGGATGGATGGATGGATGGACGGATGGATGGAGGGATGGCTGGATGGATATCTGGCTGGAGGGATGGATGGAATGCTGGATGGCTGGATGGATGGCTGGATGGAGGAATGGTTGGATGGATGGATTGCTGGAGGGATTGATGGCTGGATGGATGGCTGGATGGATGGCTGGATGGATGGACGGTTGGATGGGCGATTGGCTGGAGGGATGGATGGATGGAAGACTGGATGGATGGCTGCCTGGAGGGATGGATGGATGGATGGATGGATGGCTGGATGGATGGCTGGTTGGATGGATGGCTGGATGGATGGATGGCTGGAGTGATGGATGGGTGGATGGTTCGATGGATGGCTGGTTGGATGGATGGCTGGATGGATGGCTGGCTGGAGGGATTGAAGGTTGGATGGATGGCTGGATGGATGGCTGGATGGATGGCTGGATGTACGGATGGATGGATGGATGGCTGGATGGTTGGCTGGATGGATGGATGGATGGATGGATGGCTGGCTGGAGGGATAGATGGATGGATGGCTGGCTGGAGGGATGGCTGGATGGATGGCTGGATGGATGGCTGGATAGATGGATGGCTGGATGGCTGGCTGGCTGGAGGAATGGAGTCATGGATGGATGGCCGGATGGACGGCTGGAAGGAAGGATGGCTGGATGCATGGCTGGCTGGAGGGATGGATTGATGGATGGATGGCTGGATGGCTGGCTGCATGGATGGATGGCTCGATGGACGGTTGGCTGGAGGGATGGATGGATGGCTGGATGGATGGCTGGATGGAGCGATGGCTGGATGGTTGGCTGGCTGGAGGGATGGATGGATGGCTGGATTGATGGCTGGATGGTGCGGTGGCTGGATGGATGGCTGGCTGGAGGGATGGATGGATGGATTATTGGCTGGATGGATGGCTGGATGGAGGGATGGCTGTATGGTTGGCTGGCTGGAGGGATGGATAGATGGCTGGATGGACGGCTGGATGGAGGGATGGCTGGCTGGATGGCTGGCTGGAGGGATGGATGGATGGATGGATGGCTGGATGGATGGCTGGATGGAGGGATGGCTGGATGGATGGCTGGCTGGAGGGATGGATGGATGGATGAATGGCCGAATGGATGGCTGGATGGATGGCTGGCTGGAGGGATGGAAGGTTGGATGGAAGGCTGGATGGACGGCTGGATGGATGGCTGGATGTCTGGATGGCTGGCTGGATGGATGGATGGCTGGTTGGCTGGATGGATGGATGGAAGGCTGGATGGATGGATGGATGGACGGATGGATGGAGGGATGGATGGATGGATGGATGGCTGGATGGATGGCTGGATGGATGGATGGCTGGATGGATGGATGGATGGATGGATGCATGGATATATGGCTGGCTGGATGGATGGCTGGATGGATGGCTGGATGGATGGCTGGATGGATGGATGGACGGATGGATTGATGGCTGGATGGATGGCGGGATGGATGGATGGCTGGATGGATGGCTGGCTGGAGGGATGGATGGATGGATGGCTGGATGGATGGCTGGATTGATGGATGGCTGGATGGCTGGCTGGCTGGAGAGATGGATGGATGGATGGGTGGCTGAATGGATGGCTGAATGGATGGATGTCCGGAGGGATGGCTGGCTGGAGGGATAGATGGTTGGATGGATGGCTGGATGGATGTCTGAATGGATGGATGGCTGGATGGATGGCTGGCTGGAGGGATGGATGGATGGCTGGATGGATGGCTGGCTGGAGGGATGGATGGATGGCTGGATGGATGGCTGGATGGATGGCTGGATGGATTGCTGGCTGGAGGAATGGATGGATTAATGAATGGCTGGACGGATGGCTGGATGGATGGAAGGCTGGATGGATGGCTGGCTGGAGGGATGGATGGATGGCTGGCTGAATGGATGGCTAGATCGATGGATGGCTGGATGGATGGCTGGCTGGAGGAATGGAGTCATGGATGGATGGCCGGATGGACGGCTGGATGGAAGGATGGCTGGATGCATGGCTGGCTGGAGGGATGGATTGATAGATGGTTGTCTGGATGGCTGGCTGGATGGATGGATGGCTCGATGGATGGCTGGCTTGAGGGATGGATGGATGGATGGATGGCTGGATGGATGGCTGGATGGAGGGATGGCTGGATGGTTGGCTGGCTGGAGGGATGGATGGATGGCTGGATTGATGGCTGGATGGAGGGATGGCTGGATGGATGGCTGGCTGGAGGGATGGATGGATGGATTATTGGCTGGATGGATGGCTGGATGGAGGGATGGCTGGATGGGTGGCTGGCTGGAGGGATGGATGGATGGCTGGATGGATGGCTGGATGGAGGGATGACTGGCTGGAGTGACGGATGGATGGATGGCTGGATGGATGGCTGTATGGAGGGATGGCTGGATGGAAGGCTGGCTGGATGGATGGATGGCTGGATGGATGGATGGATGGACGGATGGATGGAGGGATGGCTGGATGGATATCTGGCTGGAGGGATGGATGGAATGCTGGATGGCTGGATGGATGGCTGGATGGAGGAATGGTTGGATGGATGGATTGCTGGAGGGATGGATGGCTGGATGGATGGCTGGATGGATGGACGGCTTGATGGGCGATTGGCTGGAGGGATGGATGGATGGAAGACTGGATGGATGGCTGGCTGGAGGGATGGATGGATGGATGGATGGATGGCTGGATGGATGGCTGGTTGGATGGATGGCTGGATGGATGGATGGCTGGAGTGATGGATGGGTGGATGGTTCGATGGATGGCTGGTTGGATGGATGGCTGGATGGATGGCTGGCTGGAGGGATTGCAGGTTGGATGGATAGCTGGATGGATGGCTGGATGGATGGCTGGATGGACGGATGGATGGATGGATGGCTGGATGGTTGGCTGGATGGATGGATGGATGGATGGCAGGCTGGAGGGATAGATGGATGGATGGCTGGCTGGAGGGATGGCTGGATGGATGGCTGGATGGATAGCTGGATAGATGGATGGCTGGATGGCTGGCTGGCTGGAGAGATGGATGGATGGATGGGTGGCTGGGTGGATGGCAGGATGGATGGATGTCCGGATGGTTGGCTGGCTGGAGGGATGGATGGATGGATTGCTGGATTGGTGTCTGGATGGATGGATGGCTGGATGGATGGCTGGCTGGAGGGATGGATGGATGGATGGATGGCTGGATGGATGGCTGGATGGATGGATGGCTGGATGGATGGCTGGCTGGAGGGATGGATGGATGGATGGCTGGATGGATGGCTGGATGGATTGTTTGCTGGAGGAATGGTTGGATTAATGAATGGCTGGACGGATGGCTGGATGGATGGAAGTCTGGATGGATGGCTGGCTGGAGGGTTGGTGGATGGATGGCTGAATGGATGGCTAGATCGATGGATGGTTGGATGGCTGGCTGGAGGAATGGAGTCATGGATGGATGGCCGGATGGACGGCTGAATGGAAGGTTGGCTGGATGCATGGCTGGCTGGAGGGATGGATTGATGGATGGATGGCTGGATGGCTGGATGGAGGGATGGCTGGATGGATGGATGGCTAGATTGATGGCTGGCTGGAGGGATGGATGGATGGATGGCTGGATGGATGGCTGGATGGAGGGATGGCTGGATGGTTGGCTGGCTGGAGGGATGGATGGATGGCTGGATTGATGGCTGGATGGCGGGGTGGCTGGATGGATGGCTGGCTGGAGGGATGGATGGATGGATTATTGGCTGGATGGATGGCTGGATGGAGGGATGGCTGTATGGGTGGCTGGCTGGAGGGATGGATGGATGGCTGGATGGACGGCTGGATGGAGGGATGGCTGGCTGGATGGCTGGCTGGAGGGTTTGATGGATGGATGGATGGCTGGATGGATGGCTGGATGGAGGGATGGCTGGATGGATGGCTGGCTGGAGGGATGGATGGATGGATGAACGGCCGAATGGATGGCTGGATGGATGGCTGGCTGGAGGGATGGAAGGATGGATGGAAGGCTGGATGGACGGCTGGATGGATGGCTGGATGTCTGGATGGCTGGCTGGATGGATGGATGGCTGGTTGGCTGGATGGATGGATGGAAGGCTGGATGGATGGATGGATGGACGGATGGATGGAGGGATGGTTGGATGGATGGATGGCTGGATGGATGGCTGGATGGATGGATGGCTGGATGGATGGATGGCTGGATGGATGGCTGGCTGGAGGGATGGATGGATGGATGGATGCATGGATGAATGGCTGGCTGGATGGATGGATGAATGGCTGGATGGATGGCTGGATCGATGGCTGGATGGATGGATGGACGGATGGTTGGATGGCTGGATGGATGGCGGGATGGATGGATGTCTGGATGGATGGCTGGCTGGAGGGATGGATGGATGGATGGCTGGCTGGAGGGATGGATGGATGGATGGCTGGATGGATGGCTGGATAGATGGATGGCTGGATGGCTGGCTGGCTGGAGAGATGGATGGATGGATGGGTGGCTGAATGGATGGCTGGATGGATGGATGTCCGGATGGATGGCTGGCTGGTGGGCTAGATGTTTGGATGGGTGGCTGGATGGATGTCTGGATGGATGGCTGGATGGATGGCTGGCTGGAGGGATGGATGGATGGATGGATGGCTGGATGGATGGCTGGCTGGAGGGTTGGATGGATGGATGGATGGCTGGATGGATGGCTGGATGGATGGCTGGATGGATTGCTGGCTGGAGGAATGGATGGATTAATGAATGGCTGGACGGATGGCTGGATGGATGGAAGGCTGGATGGATGGCTGGCTGGAGGGATGGATGGATGGCTGGCTGAATGGATGGCTAGATTGTTGGATGGCTGGATGGATGGCTGGCAGGAGGAATGGAGTCATGGATGGATGGCCGGATGGACGGCTGGATGGAAGGATGGCTGGATGCATGGCTGGCTGGAGGGATGGATTGATGGATGGTTTTCTGGATGGCTGGCTGGATGGATGGATGGCTCGATGGATGGCTGGCTGGAGGGAGGGATGGATGGATGGATGGATGGCTGGATGGATGGCTGGATGGCTGGATGGAGGGATGGCTGGATGGTTGGCTGGCTGGAGGGATGGATGGATGGCTGGATGGATGGATGGATGGAGGGATGGCTGGATGGATGGTTGGCTGGAGGGATGGATGGATGGATTATTGGCTGGATGGATGGCTGGATGGAGGAATGGATGGATGGATGGATGGATGGCTGGATAGATGGCTGGATGGATGGATGGCTGGATGGATGGATGGCTGGAGTGATGGATGGGTGGATGGTTCGATGGATGGCTGGTTGGCTGGATGGCTGGATGGATGGCTGGCTGTAGGGATTGAAAGATGGATGGATGGCTGGATGGATGGCTAGATGGATGGCTGGATGGACGGATGGATGGATGGATGGCTGGATGGATGGCTGGATGGAAGGATGGATGGATGGATGGATGGCTGGATGGATGGCTGGATGGATGGATGGCTGGATGGATGGCTGGCTGGAGGGATAGATGGATGCATGGCTGGCTGGAGGGATGGCTGGATGGCTGGCTGGATGGATGGCTGGATAGATGGATGGCTGGATCGCTGGCTGGCTGGTGAGATGGATGGATGGATGGGTGGCTGGGTGGATGGCTGGATGGATGGATGTCCGGATGGTTGGCTGGCTGGAGGGATGGATGGATGGCTGGATGGATGGCTGGATGGATGGATGGCTGGATGGACGGCTGGCTGGAGGGATTGATGGATGGATGGATGGCTGGATGGATGGCTGGATGGATGGATGGCTGGTTGGATGGCTGGCTGGAGGGATGGATGGATGGATGGCTGGATGGATGGCTGGATGGATGGCTGGATGGATTGTTTGCTGGAGGGATGGATGGATGGATGGATGAATGGATGGATGGCTGGTTGAATGGCAGGCTGGAGGATGGATGGATGGCTGGATGGCTGGATGGATGGCTGGATGGATGGATGGCTGGATGGATGGCTGGATGGATGACTGGCTGGAGGGATGGATGGATGGATGGATGGCTGGATGGATGGCTGGATGGATGGATGGCTGGATGGATGGCTGGCTGGAGGGATGGATGGATGGATGGATGGCTGGATGGATGCTGGATGGATGGATGCCTGGATGGATGGCTGGCTGGAGGGATGGATGGGTGGATGGATGGCTGGATGGATGGCTGGATGGATGGATGGCTGGATGGATGGCTGGCAGGAGGGATGGATGGATGGATGGCTGGATGGATGGCTGGATGGATGGCTGGCTGGAGCGATGGATGAATGGATGGCTGGATGGATGGATGGCCGAATGGTTGGCTGGCTGGAGGGATGGATGTATGGATGGATGGCTGAATGGATGGCTGGATGGATGGCAGGATGGATGGATGGCTGGATGGATGGCTCGCTGGATGGATGGATTGATGGATGGATGGATTGATGGATGGATGGCTGAATGGATGGCTGGATGGATGGCAGGCTGAAGGGATGAATGGATGGATGGATGGCTGGATGGACGGCTGGATGGATGGATGGCTGGATGGATGGCTGGCTGGAGGGATGGATTGATGGATGGATGGCTGGATGGATAGCTGGATGGATGGCTGGGTGGATGGATGGATGGATGGCTGGATGGATGGCTGGCTGGAGGGTTGGATGGATGGATGGATGGCTGGATGGATGGCTGGATGGATGGCTGGATGGATTGCTGGCTGGAGGAATGGATGGATGAATGAATGGCTGGACGGATGGCAAGATGGATGGAAGGCTGGATGGATGGCTGGCTGGAGGGATGGATGGATGGCTGGCTGAATGGATGGCTAGATTGATGGATGGCTGGATGGATGGCTGGCAGGAGGAATGGAGTCATGGATGGATGGCCGGATGGACGGCTGGATGGAAGGATGGCTGGATGCATGGCTGGCTGGAGGGATGGATTGATGGATGGTTGTCTGGATGGCTCGCGGGATGGATGGATGGCTCGATGGATGGCTGGCTGGAGGGATGGCTGGATGGGTGGCTGGCTGGAGGGATGGATGAATGGCTGGATGGATGGCTGGATGGAGGGATGACTGGCTGGAGTGACGGATGGATGGATGGCTGGATGGATGGCTGTTTGGAGGGATGGCTGGATGGAAGGCTGGCTGGATGGAAGGATGGCTGGATGGCTAGATGGATGGCTGGATGGAAGGATGGATGGATGGATGGATGGCTGGATGGATGGCTGGATGGATGGATGGCTGGATGGATGGCTGGCTGGAGGGATAGATGGATGCATGGCTGGCTGGAGGGATGGCTGGATGGCTGGCTGGATGGATGGCTGGATAGA